>NW_006922423.1:549728-550892 GCF_000298275.1 Orycteropus afer afer
TGTGATCTAGTTTTTTCCAATCTACTTTTTTTTAGCAAGTCATAGCACTGGAAATCCTAAGGAGTGATTACTCTCAACACATGGGGTCATCATGAGTTGAAATTAACTGAACAGCAACTAATAACATCAATGAAAGGAAGGTGAAAAGCAGCTTGTGCTAATATGTATCAACCAGAAGTCTGGATTTCTCTTTCAACAAATATATTTTGTATCTGCGCAAATGAACAGGCAGATGTGAGCAGACTACACAAGTTCTAAGTAATTCATTACAGAAAAACAAGTAAAATATAGGCATTGAGGAAAAGGAAGACATAGAAAGATACATGGATGGTGCACACAATAAAGATGAACCCTTTTCCACATACACTACTGTGTTATCAGTTAAGACAACCATGGATATATGGGTGGATAGAAGAGTGGACGGGTGAACTATTAGGTATGCTATGCAGGGGGGAGTGTGCCCAAGACTATGTATATGGTTGGCAGACAATGTCTCTACAAGTGTACTGCTATGTCCTGTAAGAATTCCTAGATATGTAGTAGAGCTGACAAGGGATGAGTTTGTAGTCACTGCTTGGCTACAGCCAGCTACCTAGAGGGAGCAACTAGTTGGACTTGTGGGCTTGGAACCATAGTCACAGGGGACATCAAGCTCAATTGACATAACATACTACACAAAACATTGTTCCATATCCTACTTTGGTGAGTACCAACTGAGATCTTAAAAGCCAGCAAGAGGTCATCTACATGCAACGATGGGTATCTCCTCATCCAGAGCAAAGAAGAATGAAGAAAACCAAAAATTCATGGAAACTATTAGTCCAAGTGACTGGTACACCATGTGATCCTCAGCCTACAAAACTATGTTCAGGTCTGGAATTGAAACCACTCCTATGGCTTGCAGCCAAACAAAAGACAGGCATATGAGCAGAACATTTAAATTAGGTAGATACACTCCTTGGAGAGAACAATGATGGGAGAATAGAAGGGTTGTGTATGCACAGGGAGACAGTTAGGGCAGAAGTACATGGAGAGAAGGACACAGGGAAGAGGTAACTATGGGAAGGAAGTGGGAGGGGAGCTGTTGCATTGTGGTAAATTGTAGTCAATGTCATTGACTAAGTATATGTGAGGTGCTGTATGGAAAGTGAATTTGCTTTTAAA
>NW_006922423.1:553387-554218 GCF_000298275.1 Orycteropus afer afer
GTTTGATACCCCTTGAGCTTAAATAGCTAGTATGCCTCATATGGAGACCCAAATTCTTTACAATGAGAACTAATTAGTTTCACTTTGCCTAATAGTTTCACATGAAATATTGATAAGGGAGTTGAAAAAAAAAGACAAGGCATTAAAATGAAAGAAGTAAAAACTCATCTATCTTATTACAGATGTAGTGATATTTATAGTAATGTATACTTGAGTCAGATCCGACTTGACAGCAGTGCACAACAACAACAACATACTTGATAACAGCATAGAAGTTGTGTAAAAGAAATTTAGACTTGATTCTAATAGCAACACTTAGTCACTGGAAGATTGTTTCAGAAGAGTGACAAAATTTGAGAACTTTTTCTGTTTTATCTAGTGTCCCCCTACATTGTTGCCATGAATGAAGAAAGAAACAACACTGATACTTGATTTTCCAAAGATTTGGATGAAAACTAAG
This sequence comes from Orycteropus afer afer, assembly GCF_000298275.1. Taxonomy (NCBI): domain Eukaryota; kingdom Metazoa; phylum Chordata; class Mammalia; order Tubulidentata; family Orycteropodidae; genus Orycteropus; species Orycteropus afer. The sequence goes on from NW_006922423.1 coordinate 553,848, forward strand.
TATATATAGATAGACAACTGCTGTTGACTCACCTCCAACTCGTGGTAACCTTATGTACTAAAGAACAAAACATGGCCCAGTCCTGCATCATCCTCGCAACTGATCCATGCTTTTGGTTATTGTACTAATGCATCCTACAGTCTACTTCACCAAATACAATGTCCTCTTCCAGTGCTTGATACCTCCTGATGAAGTGTCCAAAGCAAGCAATCAGATAATGTTATGTTGCTATCCACAAGGTTCTCATTGGTTAATTTTCTTAAATTGGCTGTTATTTCTAGTTTGTTTTAGTCTGGAAGTGACTCAGAAACATGTACATCATGGGTGACACTTCTGATACTTGAAATACCAGTGGCATAGCTTCCAATGTC
>NW_006922423.1:555858-556427 GCF_000298275.1 Orycteropus afer afer
TTGCTCATTCCACTACTGAGTTTACAATGACTTATGGGTAGAAAGGCCATACTAAGTAATTTACTACACTGTAGCTGGCAAACACTGTCTGTTTCCTATTTTTATAATTTTGCTTTTTCCATAAAGTAATATGATGTTTTTGGGGACTGGCATCCATCATTTAGTGATATATATCCGTGGAACATCAATATTGTTACATTAATCAGCAAGTTGTTCCTTGTTATTCCTGTGGGATATTACATTGTATATACGTACACAGTTTGTTCTATAGTTAAAGGGCTTAAAGGTTGTTTTAACTATTTTAGTTAATATATGAAAATGCTGAAAATATTTGCATACAGGTTTTTGTGTGAGTATATATATATATATATTTCCGCCCCTCCTTGGAAGATATGTAGGCATAGGATTGCTGGATCCTAGAACATTACAAGAAAATGTTGTTCAAAGTGACTCTACCAAATCTCTTTCTTAGCAGCAACATATGAGAGTCCCATTTAATCATTAACAATACATGTACTGAATATTTACATGTTAAATATGTACTAGTTTCTCATTGAAGTTTTCATTTT
>NW_006922423.1:564769-568127 GCF_000298275.1 Orycteropus afer afer
TTTTTGTGCTATAAAGCAGCTTTGAGTGCTGTGACAGAGACACTAAGACCATCAAAAATTAAAATATTTACGATCTGGCCCTTTGCAGAAAGTATTTCCCTAAACCTGACTTCTATTACTGATTTGCCTTTTTTGTTTGTTGTATGTTTTCTAGTAGAAACATCTAATGCTGACAGGCTCATCATTGGATTTGACCTAACCGAGGGAAGAATTAGAGAACTTGAAGCTAGTTCTATAGCAGTTATCCAAATTGAAAGAAAGAATAAATAATTGAATACATACATAGAGATATATGCACACACACACACAAACAGAGCAAAGCATCCAAGAGATATGACAAGTTAATATGATCCAACATATAAATATTTGGAATCCCAAAAAGGGAAGAAAGAATGATGCAAGAGCTGAAAAAATAATGCCCAAGATTTTTAAAAACGAGTAATATATACTAAACAGAGATGCAAGAAATTCAGAGAACACTAGAGTAGATAAATACCATAACACATACAAACACACATGTGCTTCCACACATACCGCTACATGTATCATACGTAAACTTATATAAAAAAAATACAAAGTGAAACATGCTGAAGGCAGTTAAAAAAAAAATTTACCAAAACTGGTCTCACGTATACTATTCATGTGTAATAGAAATCATACAAAATATAATTAGCCAAGAAAAGAAAAAAAATAAAAATAAAAAACATAAGATTTGAAAAGCAGAAGGCATGCATGACCTTTGCTCAATATGTACAAATACATTATGTTTGAGAAAACCAATTAGAAAATATAATATAGAATAGTTGGTTTTCATTGTATAAATGCATACTATAATTGTCATGTTTTGAGAAAAAAACTGCTAGGTTTAAAAAGATACAGTTAAGACTTTCATGGAGAAAATTAAGATGGCTTAATTGTTGTGTATATACAAAATAGGATCGCACAGAGAGGCAAAAACTTACTGAATTGTTGGTACATTTATCGAAAGGATAAATCTTAAAAAACATAATGCTGAATAAATCAAATCAAAATGCTAAGGACAGTGGGAAAGGTACCAATAAAAAATCTGATGGCTAGAAACCTTGGAAGTTTACTGGTGCTAACAGGGCCTGGTCTGAAAATGCAGAAACTCTTAACAGCAATGTCTGAGCTAAAGACCCAAGAATTTTCAGACTCTTCTGACTTTGGTTATATTTATGAAATCAACAGACTGAACACAGAAAAAGGGCATCAGAGAAAGGTAATATAGATGGGTGGCAAAAAGTTGTAAGGGGTTCTGTTTTTAATGAATGAAAACAGGGGTGAGAAATGTAACTCTGCTATTTTATATAAAGTTTTAAATAACAAGATAAGAATCATTCTCATAAGATTATTTGAAAATATTGGTAAATATTTGTATTTTTTTCATATGAGTTTCACCAATCCTCTGTGATTTCAAGCTGCTGCTGTTATATGTTTTCTTATATGTCACTTGATCTGTTCCCTAGTTTAGATATTTACAAAGCTGTGAGTAAAATCCAGGTCCAATTAATTTGTGGTAGAGTCTTTTTTTCATCTTTCCTTGTAATTATAAATTTCTCAACCTAAATCTGTCAAAAACTGACAAATTTACATATGAACATTTTCACTTTTGAATATGCAATGAAGCATATTTGGATTTTTAATTAGCAGTGTGTTGTTTTAAAAACAAATAAAAATGTTACACAAGAAATTTTGAAAAGATTCTTACTCAGTCTACTATTTGGCATGACTCCTATATGATTAAACTCTGTTAACAATCACATTTTCTCAAACTGTGATAACTTATCCCTCTAATTCCTATCATATATTGGTTACTGCTATTACCTATTTCTTTTCTTTCTTTCTGTAGATGCAGAATGGCAAACTGTAAACACAGATGTTCAGATAGTGACATGTACTGACATCTCATATTCATAATTTCTGAGGTAGTACTTAAACTTTATTCTTTTTTAGCTAAATGTATTTCAAGGATATAACCTCATTATTCCCGAATATACTAGTCCACTAGTTTTTTTTTTCTTCTTTTGTTTGTTTTGTTTTTTAATGATCACTATGCTTCCTTGACTCTCACACTCTTATTCAATAATTGAGGATATTGTGTTTGTAAAAATAACACATTCATATATTTTTCATGGAGTGAGACAGAAAAAATAAGAGAACAAAACTGTAGTTACTAAAAATGGTTTTTTAGGTATGAACATGTGTATATAAACACACAGATCAATATCTACATAGTCGGATGGAAGAGATTGTTGTTGTTGTTATTTGCCGTAGAGTCGGCCTAAGAGCCCCATATTCCCCACCTCCTGGAAGATCTCATCGAATCCTTTGACTTTAAACAGGTTCATTTTCTTTAAAACCCAAAAATATATATTTTTTTTCATCAAAAGAAGCCAGACAGTTCCTATTTTGGCCACTTTCTACCATGAGTCCACTAATAATTCTCACTTCCCACGCAGTATTTCCCCTGGGCCACTTCAACAGCCTTGTGCTCTTTCTGCTTCAGCTTTTTCTCTCATTCACATTTTGTCTACAGTGGTGAGCATTATCATGAAAATCAGATCCTCTTAGCCAGCTCCCTCAGAGCCCTTCAGTAATTTCCTATGACATTTACAATAAATACAACTCCTTAATAGGATTTGCATAATCCCAAACAAACTCACTGCCTTGGAGCTGGATCTGACCAAGGGAATATCACTATGGAAGTAGATTGCCCAACCTTTCTTTTGGGGAGTGGCTGGTGGGTTTGAACCGCCAGCCTTCTAGTTAGCAGTGAAATGCCTTAGGGGCTATGCCACCAGAGCTCCTTAGTAATCCCAGGACAAAGTAAACAGTTAAGGCATTCAGTTGCTAATTTAAAGGCTGGAGGTTTGAGTCCACTAAGATGCACTCTGGAAGGAAGGTCTGACCATCTACTTGTGAAAAATCAGTCATTGAAAACCCTATAGAGCAGAGCTGTACTCTGACACGCATGTGTTTACCATGAGTCAGAATCAACTCAAAGACAATTGGTTACCCTCAGGCCCTACATGACCTAGGTTGTTGTTATATGCCATCCTGTTGATTACAACTCAGAGTGACCCTGTGGGGCACAGTAGAACTGCCTCACAGGATTTCCAAGGCTGCAATCTTTATGGATGCATACTGCCACATCTTTTTCCTGCAGAGATACTGGTGGGTTTGAATCACCAACCTTTTGATTAGTAGCCAAGTGTTTAACCATTGCAAACCAGAGATCCTAAGACCTATATCAACCAAACCAAATTCACTGTCATTGAGTTGATTCTGACTCACAGTTATCTCCTTTGGGTTTCCAAGGCTGTAAATCTTTACAGAA
>NW_006922423.1:568227-569434 GCF_000298275.1 Orycteropus afer afer
TACTTCTAAGGAACATTCTGACTGTATTTCTTCCACGACAGATTTGCTTATTCTTCAGGCAGTCCATGGGGTAGTCAGTATTCTTAGCCAACATCATAATTCAATTGCATCCATTTACTATTCTACCAAGATACATTTACTGATTTCAAGGTAAAATATGAATAGGTGACTACATTTATTTTTATTTCTATTTCTTCTTCTTTCTCTCTTTTGTTCTGTTTATTTTACAATGTTACTTTAAAAATATAGATATTATCTTCTGTATGCATAGTGGTCAAATATGTTTAAGATTTTTAAATATATAGAAGAATTTAGTTCTTAACTGTGTTTTATACATTCCTGAATTTTTTTCTTTTGTTTTCTTTTTTGATGAATGAATATTAATATATAATTGTTTGCTTTTATTTTTTTGTATATCTTAATAACATTCTACTATTTCCTAATTCCAAGCAGAGCTGGACATATTTACATATTACCTTTATATAAGTATGTGTCATTTACCATCTGTTTGGACAAAGTCCAACTGCATATTGCACGTACTTCTAAGGTCCCATATAATTTTTTTTTTAAGGGAAAGCCTCTCTTCTTTTGTTTATTTTTTCCCTCTGATGGTTTTAAAGATCCCAAACCCAGACACTTGCAACAGTGGCACATGGGTGGCGTACAGGCAGGTGAGACAGAGAACATGACTGTGGGCATGGGTTCTTGGCCTTTGTCCTGTAGGCTGGGTACTGGCCACAGGGTTGTGGTGTCCCGTGCTGCTCCTGCTCCCCAGGTAAGCAGAGTAGTGGATAGGGTTGGACATACTCCACTCTCTTCTCATTTGCTTCCTCTTGCTCTCCTTCTACCACTGCCCTCTCAAACTCACTGCTGCTGAAGTCCATGCCTCCAACCTCCATTAGCAGCTACAGCAGCAGCAACAGCAGCAATGAGGAGGACAACTGGAAGTGGGATCCTGTAAGGTTTGATTAGCGTTCACACAGTGTCCAAATCTCATAATATCCTGTCTCATAGAACATAGCATGGATGTTAAGCAATACATACCCGGACTTGGTAGTCAAGTTACCGAATCCTCTGTTTTCCAGTAGATTCTGACCTACACTGACTCTGAAGGACAGAGTGGAAGTGCCCTATAGGATTTCCAAGGACATAATCTTTGTAGAAGGAGCCACGGTGTCACAGTGGTTAAACAACTTGGCAGCTAACT
>NW_006922423.1:571894-572399 GCF_000298275.1 Orycteropus afer afer
AGGCAATTCTATTCTTTATTCCAAATTCTCAATTAACTACATTCTTTTGAAGTACCAGTCCCCGAGTGTATCATAATTATATTCAAATGATCATTTAGTTTCTCTTCAAGACAATCATAAGACATTTTTAAAAAGCTATATCCTGTTTGAAATCTTAAACAGTATCTCCACATGCCCTTACTATTTGACCAGGAGGTAAGTTTCTGGCCCATAAACTGTATAGTTCATATTCATATTTGTATTTGAAGTGTTATGCTTCTTTTTGGATGACTGTGTGCTAATCTCCTAGTCTGTACTACCAGGAGAGTAAAGACTATATTTATTCTGCTTATAAAAATGTTTTTGGTGTTTAATGCATTTTAAGGTATGAGAAAAATATGTTGAATTGATGAATGAATAACTAAAAGAACAAATGGCAAAAAAAAAGCTAGCAACATTGATGTAGATGTTAAAAATCCCAACATTTCAGAGAAAATACTTGTATCTAGCAAGTATAAAACATAGT
>NW_006922423.1:573521-575029 GCF_000298275.1 Orycteropus afer afer
AAAAAAAAATATTTGGTTCCAAACTATACCTGTTTTAGTAAAGAGGTTACTTCATTGTGTTGATTTCAAGATTATTCTCAAAGCAGGATAGGTTTATTAACACAGGGATAAAATAATAACTAGAATTAAGAAGAAGGAGTATAACTGTAAACCCAAAACAAAATGATAGATTTTAATGGAAATTTTAAATATTTATGGTTATTTTTGAAAGTAAGAAGGCAACCATGAGTTGAGCATAACAATTTAAAAAACAGGGATGAATTTATAAACCAATTTGCAAATCAAGAACTACCAGAGAAAGTGAAATAGAGTTACTATTTTTTAAATAAAAAATTGTTAATGTTGCTATATTATGAAATGAAATGCACTATAAGCTAAGTTATTAATCTAAACCAAACTGCACAGAAGTACTTGGTGTGTGTAAACAGAGCAGTCTGGAAGTGAAGGTTTCACTCCATCTTAAAGTCTTCACATGAGTTGAGAATCCATGATGAATTTTACAGCTGCCTTTTCTAAAAGCAGTCCCTCTAACCTTAATGTTGACCAAATACCTTAGAGGATATATTCTTTTTCTCCGATTTCTGGCAGGTACAGAATATCACAGTCTATTCCCAGAGGGTCTTTCCACTATGGTCAAACAGATTTAAACATGCCCCAAATATCTTGATGCACAACATTATTGACGAATCCTTGCAATGGTCCCCAGAAACAGACATGATTGAAAAACAAGTTTTATAGAAGGTTACCCAAAAAACCTGTCCCGTCACTGTCCTGTGACTGTCCTGTAATAGATGGAAGGCAATATACCCTTCACAAATAGTGTAATCCCACATATGCATTATCCACCTATCCATGTTAAATTATCTCTTTTAGATATCCTGCCTTTGACTCCCCTGATGGTCAATAATGATTTTGTAATTTTTTAGTTCCTACTCTAGATGTACAAAAATGTATCATTCCTCCTTGTCTGGCAAGGTGGTAATCTTCACTCGGAATTTGGACATCTTTTGGGTCCAGATTGTCTCTAACTCTCAATAAACCTCTTTTGCTTTTACTTAACCAGATTCACTGATGTTACTCCATGACAACAGATTGTAAGAAGAAAATTACTATGTACAAACATGAGAGAAAAAGCGATCTTAAGACATACTGTATCATATACTGAAAGTGATTTAGAAAACAGTAGGATTAAAACATAAAAACAATAAGATGTATAAATAAAATAAGGAAAATTAAGGTAGTGTTCTTTATATACTTATATTATTTAATACCATGTTTATACAAAAATAAGATAAATATTAGATTAAACGTAAAATTAAAAGACAACTTAATTTCTCAATTGTAAAAATATCTTTCTGCACAGAACAAGAACTCTGATTTGTAAAAATGCAATCTCATTTTTCCTTCTCTTCCAGCCATGATGAAGGAAGAAATTTCCTAGAGATAAAGACTTCTCTGATTGAGCACTTCTGAATTCTGGAAATTGTGCTCTGTGAGATTTAGACTCA
>NW_006922423.1:588652-589701 GCF_000298275.1 Orycteropus afer afer
TTTTTTTTCCCCCTTTCCCTGTGGTTAGTATGTGTTTCCTGATGTTTCCTTCTAAGAGTAAACAAGCTTCTTACAAAGAGCTCTGGTGATGTAGTAGTTAAAGCATTTGTCAGTGATTTGAACCCACTAGCCACTCTGAGGGAAAAAGATGAGGCAGTCTGCTTCTGTAAAGATTTACAGCTTTGAAAACACTATGGGGCAATTCTATTCTCTCCTATAGTGTTGCTCTGAGTCGGAATCAACTTGATGGCACTAAGTTTGGTTTTCGGTTTACATTGTTAATTTCATCTAAGAGCGCTCTCCAAGAGGAGAGAAAATAAAAGATACATATCTATTAAAATCCAGCATCAGAAATTATCTAGAAGTACTTGTGCTGAATTCTGTTGGTCAAAATCAATCACATACCCAATTTCAAAGATAAAGAAAACAACACCTCACCTTTCAAGGGGAGATTGAAAGTAAAGTGTGGCTATTTTTATTTCTCCTGATGTATATATGACCTTTAACTGCTATTGTCCCTCTGTAGCTTGTTGTTATTGTTGTTGTTATGTGCTGTCGAGTGGGACCCGACTAATAGCGACCCCTCCTTGGGTTTCTGAGGCAGTATCACTACGAAAGTAGATTGCACCATCTTCCTTCCAAGGAGTGGCTGGCTGGTGGGTTTGAACCGCCAGCCTTCTGGTTAGCAGTCAAGTGCCTTAGGCACTACACTACCAGAACTCCCATATTAATTAAAAATGACAACAAAACAAAGCACTGTGTCAAGTCAATTCCAACTCATAGTGACCTGGTAGTCACTCATAGTGACTTGGAGTAGAACTGCTCCATAGGGATTTCAAGGCTGTAAATCTTCAAGGATACAGACAGCTACATCTTTCTCCCATAAGCAGCTGGTGAACTGCAACCACTGCCCTGCTGGCTTGCAGCTGAGTCTTAACCACCACACCACCAGGGCTCCAATTAATATACGCTGACAACATATACGAAGAGTAAAAGAAAAATAATTTGAAAGTCATAATAAAAGGAAAAATAAATTATCAAAGACCTAT
>NW_006922423.1:590146-596305 GCF_000298275.1 Orycteropus afer afer
TATACATCTATAAATAAATAAATAAATGACTCTGTACTCACCCATGTTTTTACTAATTTTTTTTTTAAATCCCCTTTAAGTGCAAGAAACTACTATTTTAATATTAAAGATCCCACTGAGGGTTTTACAAACATTTCTCTGGCTAAAGGATTCTCATAGCAAGCTGCTGAAAGATAATCATTTAAAGGAATTAATTGTTTTTACAGCCTGCATTTTACTTGCTAGAAACATATCTACAAGCTGTAAAGTAATTAGAATTCAAATGATTTTCACCCTTTCACTCCAAGCTCACGTTTAAAGGAGTTGTTGGCCTCTGTCACTTCCTGCTTTCTCAGCCCTGACAGATTCTCTGAATTGGTCACAGATTTTCGAAAGTCATCTGTTTTATGCTCTGCTTATCAAATGGAAAGACAATGACAAGAAAGTTTAAAAAGTCACTGAAATTGTAAAGGCATGAAAAAAGTCTATATGAAAGAGGAGTGAAGTAATATCATTTTACTACTCAAAGTGTTGAGTACTTACAGGTTTTTCTACCTTTTGACACCTCTAGGTATTATAAAGCAAAATCTCTCACTCTTTTACTTTTGAAATTAAAAAAGACACTTTGCCTGAAAGTACAAATAAATGGGGAAGTTATTGGAGACTTTTGCATTATTTGAATAATCCTTCTAGACCTGGTTACAGAAAAAAATCAAAACCCAAACACTTTACAATTTTTGTATTCATTATGGATTTAAGCAGCCTCTTATAGAAATAATTGGTTTAATGTATTGTTTTTGGATTTGCTGTCCTTTTCAATAGTACCTGTACCATGATTTTTTTTTATTTATCCAAAAATTATAGTTTGATCACCAGATAAGTATACAACATATCACAAGAAATACTAAGCAACAGAAGCATGAAACACTGTCTCTGCCATCAACAGGTTAATATGTAATACTGACAAATTAAAATCACCTTATGAAAGATTTTTTAATTTAATCAAATTATGTGAGATAATTCTACTGTAATCCTTGATCGTTAATACTATATGATTAATAATCATCCAGATGTATAAAAAATTTAATGCAAATTTACACTGAAATCCTTAAGATCCATGATGAATTAATTTAAAATAAAATTTGTGTGTTTTCAATTGTTTCTGTCATTACAAGACTCTTTTTTTTTTCATTCACTGGATTTAACTGAGCTAGAAATCATTAATGCAAGACAGGTTTCCCCCATTATTATTTAAATTATGTTATGTGGCACATGCTTAAAAAAAAAAAACAAAAAAACCTTCAGATAATGTATTTAAATATTTAATCATTATATAGTACCATATAATCTAAGACATCCCTGTTGTTGTTGTTGTTGTTATGTGTCATCGAGTCAGACCCGACTCATAGTGACCCCTCCTTAGGTTTCCAAGGCAATATCCCTAAGGAAGTAGATTGCCCAATCTTCCTCCCAAGGACTGGCTGGTGGGTTTGAACCACCAGCCTTCTGGTTAGCAGTCAAGTGCCTTGGAAGACATCCTTACCATTAAAAAAAGTAGAAACCATTATATTGAGGATACAGTCATGAATTATATTGGTAATAACAATCATAGGCATTTCAGACTTTTGCACCTGACTTTGCGACAAGTGTGACATGCTGGAGTGATCTATTTCTCCTATAGTTACTTCATTCTGAAAAAGGAGAGAGTCCAAAGCAAACAGGACTTGTCATAGCATACACAAGGGGCAGCAATGTGACTTGGATCTTTCTTTTTTACAAGAGGCAGTGCAGAATGGATCTAGGATTAAGAGTTGGAGTGAAGGATCAAGTGGAATACGTAACAACTGGGTTGACCAGGAAGGCAGGATATCTGAACATTCATGTTTTTCAGACTGAGTATTGACTGAAAAGAATCCTAAATGTGCAATAAAGAAATTTTTATCTCATTATCCAACGTCCTAAAATACTGAGAACCTGCTTGCCTAACTAGCAGTAAGATTATATCATTAGTTTTGATAGAATATAATCAGATGTAATAGATGGACTTTACATGCAGAAAATAGTTAAGTGATCATTGTTGAGTGTGAGGATGAATGACAGATGTAATTGTTTGTTTTTTTTTAAATAACTTATTATACTGTAGAATATTTCATTTATATTCCACTTTATTGCTAGTGGACATCAAAACTTTTTATATTGGATTTTAAAGAGTACCCTAGGTGTTACTTATAGTATCATTTTGCAAACTCAACTAAACTCATTGCTGTCTTGTCTACTCTGACTCATAATGACCCTCCTTGGGTTTCCATGGCAATATCTCTACAGAAGTATTTTGTCCAGTCTTCCTTCTGAGTAGTGGCTGGTGGGTTTGAACTGCCAGCCTTCTGCTTAGCAGTCAAATGCCTTAGGCACTACACCACCAGAGCTCCCAATCATTTTGCAAAAGTTGATAGGGGAAAAGAAAAAATTCAATGTGCCATACCAAGAGCTAAAAATCAGCTTTATTTCTGGTCTCTGAGTAGTAAACTGCCAAGTAAAAAGGCGAGTGATAGTAAATGGAGGGAGATACCAAACACTCACCACATGATCTTATTATATTCTATCTAATCCTAGTCAGTTATTTTGTACGCTTCTCTTTTGTTAGGTAATTGAAAGTTGAAGTGTGTTTTATTTAGAAAATTAAGTATTACTTTTTAAAGATAATTTCTATTTAATGATAGAATAAAACAATTTAACATAAATAATATAATATCAAGTTAATTTATGGTAGTATTTAAGAAAAAATGGATACGGATATGTTTTCAAATTTGATCATCACAGAATTTAAAGTATCTGTTAAACAAAATCAATCAACAAAAGTTCTCTCTGTGTGTAGTTACTCATTTATACATTTATTTATTCATTTATCAATCATTGGAAATCTATTAGTTACCAGATATTTTGTTAGGTGATGGAGACAAAAGTTACTGTCCTTGAATAGTTTAAAGTTTATTTGGAGTAGAGAGATTTGTAAAGAATCATGAACAATAGAGTGATGTATGGCTAACAAAGAAATTTGTTGAAGATAAAGTGGGAGCACAAAGAAAAAATAATAATAAAGGTTAATTCTACTTGGTAGAAATGGAAGTGTGAGGAAAGTTGCAGAGCTATGGACATGCTTGAATGGAATGCTGAAATCCTGACCAAGTTTGCCAAATAAATCAAACTGAGGGAAAAAAAAATGTAGCTGAGCTATTTTAGACTATACATATGGAGAACACTGTGGGTCAGTATCAAGGGAAAATTCTTTTGGTATGTAGAGAAACTCCACAGGGAATGATATAAAAAAATATTTCAATGCATGTATTAAAAAATGGAAATAGCAGCTAATATAAAATAGGAAGTATATTTATATACATACTGTGGAAAACATTTTGTGAAAAATATCTGGAGTAAACAATATTTTTCTTCTGATAAGTAATTTCTACATCCTACATGGATTTGGCTATGACATGGTTGGATAACTGCTGAAATTCAGATCGTTCATTAGAAATTCAGTGGCAGCAACCTGCTTATAAATCACAAGTTTGGTTTTCAAAATCCTTCAGATACTCAACCAAATTGGTTGGAACAGGAGCTTATAATTGGGAAAAAAAAAATGGATGTTCATAATGCAATGATCTATTCAAGAAGCAGTTAATGTGCTAAAACCACATTTTTCTATATATTCCAAAGACACCCTGGTCTACCTGCAAATACTCTGAAATTTATCACCCTCAGTAAGAAAATAGATCCCTGATGCTGCTTTCCCCAGAACAGGGTTACTCAAATCAATCATCTCCATGGCGCAATTATGTCTGCAATTCAGTATCTGCCTTTCTGACTCTTGGTTTGGAGTTCATTTTGAAACCACTCGTCAGATGTCACAGGATATTTCTCTCCTGATACGATATTTCATGGACTTCTAATTGTACCCATACTTCTCTCACCCTGGAGGGTAACAATCTGTCTTCTAACATGCGTCTCAAAATCCCAGAAATTTCATGTACTTCACACTGACTATATTTTTAGTCAGGTTGTCCCTCACAGATGCTGAAAAAATTGTTAAAAAACATATGTAAAGCCATTGTTACATGATACTCAAACAGGGGAAAACACAAGCCCTAAAAGGTGGGATTATCAATTATAAGTATACATTTGTATCTCCTCCTTTCTTTTTTCCGATAACTAGAATTCTACTCTCAATGTCTTAGTGCATATAAAAATATAAATTTAGTTAATCATTTAATTACTGAAATGACAGGAGGAATAGTCAATCTTTTCATTAGAAAGAAAAAGAACTAGAGAAAATAAGAAAGTTAGTTTTATGGAAATACATGAGGCAGTATACTAGAAGACAGTCGTAGTTTTTATGAAGTATAATCTTGCTTTTCTTTCTTTGTTTTTGTGCCAAGCATCATTTCTTAAAATATCCACATGACAAATGAAATGATGACCTCAATATGAGTGGTCTGTCAGCTATATCTTCAAAGTAATTTCTATGTCTGAATCTAGTCAAATAATTTGATTTCATTGTCTTTTATTTATTTATTTTTTCACAAAGCAAATGATTCAAGATATGGTTGTTGAGTTGTTAGGTGCCTTTCAGTTGATTTTGAGTCATAGTGTCCTCATGTACAAAACAAAACAAAACAAAAAAAACACTGCCCATTTTTTTACCTTCCTCAATATCATTGCTATACTTGAGCCCATTGTTGCTGCCACTATGTCAGTTCATCTCATTGAGGGTCATCTTCATTTTTGCTGACCATTTACTTTACCAAGAAAGATGTCCTTCTCCAGGAATTGCTCCCTAATCATACTATGTCCAAAGGGCAACAGGCAAAGTCTTGCCATCTTTGTTATCCTCACCTTTAAGGAGTGTTCTGCCTGTACTTCCTCCAAGACAGATTAGCTCATTCTTTTCACAGTCTCTAGTATATTCAATATTCTTCACCAATACCACAATTCAAATACATCAGTTCTTCTGCAGTCTTCTTTGTCCACTATCCAGCCCTCACATGCATATGAGATTAATGAAAGTACCATGGTTTGGGTCAGGTGCACCTTAGTGTTCAAAGTGCTATCTATATTCTTTAACATGTTAAAGAGGTCTTTTGCAACACATTTGCTTTTACAACATTTTCTCTGGTTTCATGACTGCTGTTTCCATGGACATTTACTAAGGATCCAAGTAAAAGAAATCCTTGACTACTTCAGTCTTTTTTCCATTTATAACTATGTTGCTTATTGGTCAAGTTGTGAGGATTTTTGTTTTCTTGATGTTGACATGTGTTGTTGTTGTTGTTATGTGCCATCGAGTTGGACCTGACTCATAACGACTCCTCCTTGGGTTTCCGAGGCAGTATCACTACGGAAGTAGAGTGCCCAACCTTCCTTCCAAGAAGGTATAATCCATAGTAAAGGTTGTAGTCTTTGATCTTCATCAGTAAATGCTTCAAGGCTTCTTTATTTTCAGCAAGCAAGATTGTTTCATCTGTATATTGCAGGTTGTTAATGAGTCTTCCTTCTATCCTGATCTGTTCTTCTTCAAGTCCAATTTCTTGGATTATTTGCTGAGCATATAGATTGACTAAGTATAGTGAAATTATACAACCTTGAAGCACACCTTTCTTGATTTTAAACCATGGAATATATCTTTGTTCTATTCAAACAACTGCTTCTTGGTCTATGTACAGGTTCCTCATGAGAACAATCAAGTGTTCTGGAATTCCCATTCTTCACAACGCTATCCGTAGTTTATGATCCACGCAGCCAAATGCCTTTACATAAGCAATAAAATACCAGTAAATATACTTCTGCTCTTCTTTGCCTTCAGTTAAGGCCCATCTGACATCAGCAATGATATCCCTCATTCTAAATCCTCTTCTGAATCTGTTGTTCCCTGTTGAAGTACTGTTTTTGAATTATTTTCAGCATTATTTTACTAGTATGTGATATTAATCATATTGTTTGATAATTTTGCATTCTGTTGAATTGCCTTTCTTTGGAACAGCCACAAATACAGACCTCTTCCACTCATCTGGCCAGGTAGCCACCTTCCAAGTTTTTTAGCATAAATTAGTGAGTGCCTCTAGTGCTGCATCTGTATGTTGAAACATCTCATTGGGCATTCCTTCAGTTTCCTGGGGCCTTGTCTTT
>NW_006922423.1:597420-598595 GCF_000298275.1 Orycteropus afer afer
GTATTGAATGATCTTCCTTGTAGGTGTATGGATATTATCCTATCACAGATAGCCTTGTACTTCAGGATAGATCTTGAAATGTTCTTTTTGATGATGAATGTTGTGCCATTCCTGTTCAACTTGTCATTCCTGGCATAGTAGACCATATGAATGTTCAATTCAAAATGGGCAATACCAGTCCATTTCAGCTCCATGATGCTTAGAATATCGATGTTAATGCATGACATCTTGTTTTTGACAATTTGTAATTTTCCCAGATTCATACTTTGTACATTACACATTCCAATTATTAATGTATGTTTTTAATTGTATCTTCTCATTTTGAGTTGTGCCACATCAACAAATGAAGGTCTTGAAAGCTTTATTCCTTCCTTGTTGTGAAGGCTGCTTTTACTTTGAAGAGGTGGCTCTTCCCCAGTTGTATTTCAAGTGCTTTCCAACCTGATAGCCTCATCTTCTGGCTCCATATCTGACAATGTTTCACTGCTATTCATGAAGTCTTCAGTAGCTAATTTGTTTCACAAGTAGATGATTCTTTTTTCTTCCTGGTCTGCCTTAGTCTGGAAGTTACACTGAAACCAATACACCATGGGTGACCTGCTGGTATTTGAAATTCTGGTGGAATAGCGTCCAGTGTCAGAGCAACATGCAAACCTCTATAGAACAAACTGATAGACAAATGGTGGTTCTGGATATTACACTGCTGAAATTTTCCAAGACCTCTAGTACAGTAGCAAGGATTAAATGCAACTCAGAAGGCAAAATAATGATAATAATCATAAACTTTGACTTTTGCTTTTTCAGTCTTTTTTCCTCTCTCTTTTTACACACACACAAACAAACAAACATAGCACATACAAACAAGCAATCAGAAAATTATCGGTAAAATATGTTTATTCTCTGTTTTAATACCAAATATAAAGTAAATTCAGATATCAAATGTCTTAAAAATTAACTGTGTGATTGTGTTATTGCTGTTGTTGTTATGTGCCGTCCAGTTGAATCCGACTCATCACAACCCCTCCTTGGGTTTCCAAGGCAGTATCATTACACAAGTAGATCTCCCAACCTTCCTTCTGAGGAGTGGCTGGTATAATTGAACCACGAGCCTTCTGGTTAGCAGTCAAGTGCCTTAGCCACTATGGTACCAAAGCTCCCTAATTGCACGGTAGGTT
>NW_006922423.1:598695-599245 GCF_000298275.1 Orycteropus afer afer
AATGCAATTAATTCAGCTTGTTGGACAGAAGTTATTTTAGGAAGAAAGGTGTTCTCTAACACTTCAGTGGAGGTAATAACAGCACATCCCTTCTGGTAATGAGAACTGGAAGAAATTGGCTTTAACTATGATCATCTACAAAAAAGAATTACATTAGGGTTAAGCAGAGAGGATATGTTTTTGTATATCAAGGGATAAGTAGCTGATCTATTAAAATAAGACAGTGATGGGGAAGTGTAAAAAGACATCCTTTTAAACAATAAAAACTATGCATTGAAATAATAAATGTGAACACTAATTTAACCTACTCCTACCAACTCCAAATTTTATTTCTCATAGCAAAGATTTCCAATATAAACTCTATATATTATTTTTCTATTACTAACCTTTATAAGGGAGCTCTGGTAGCATAGTGGCTAAAGCACTTGACTGCTAACCAGAAGGCTGGCAGTTCAAACCCACCAGCCACTCCTCAGAAGGGAGGTTGGGCAATCCTACTTCCGTAGTGATACTGCTTCGGAAACCCAAGGAGGGGTCGCTATGAGTCGGG
>NW_006922423.1:600382-601627 GCF_000298275.1 Orycteropus afer afer
CACTGGAGGCACTCATTCAGTTACTCCAAGAGATTTGGAAGACAACTACCTGGCCAACTGACTGGAAGAGATCCATATTCGTACTCATTCTAAAGAAAGGTGATCCCACAGAATGTGGAAATTATCGAACTATATCATTAATCTCGCATGCAAGTAAAATCGTACTGAAGATAAATTCAAAAATGGTTGCAGCAGTATATTGACAGAAAACTTTCAGAAGTTCAGGCTGGATTCAGAAGAGGACGTGAAATGAGGGATATCACTGCTGATGTCAGATGGATCTTGGCTCAAAGTAAAGAATACCAGAAAGATGTTTACTTGTGTTTTATTGACTATGCAGAAGCATTTGATTGTGTGGATCTTAACAAATTGTGGATAATATTGAGAAGAATGAGAATTTTGTAACACTTAATTGTACTCATGAGGAACCTGTATATAGACCAGGAGCCTTTCATTCAAGCAGAAAAAGGGAACACTACATCATTTAAAATCAAGAAGGGTTCCTGTCAGAGTTGTTTCCTTTCACCATACTTATTCAACCTGTATGCTGAGCGATAGCATTTATTCTATAGTCGTAGAAGCTGGACTATATGAAGAATGTGGTAACAGGATTGGAGGAAGAATCATTAACAACCTGTGATATGCTGATGACCAAACTTTGCTTGCTGAAAGTGAGGATGACTTGAAGCACTTACTGATGAAGACTGTAGAATACAGTCTGCAGTATGGGTTACATCTCAGTGTAATGAAAACAAAAATCCTCACAACTGGATCAATAAGCAGCATTTTGATAAATGGAGAAAAGTTTGAAATCCTAAAAGATTTCACATTGCTTGGTTCTACAATCAACACCAATGGAAGCAGCAGTCAGGGCATCAGATGACATATAGCACTGGGCAAATCTACTGCAAAGGACCTCTTTCAAGTGCTGAAGAGCAAAGAGGTTTCCTTAAGGACTAAGGTGCATCTGACATGATCCATGGTATTTTTAATTGCCTCATATGCATATGAGAGCTGGACAATAAATAAGGAGGACCAAAGAAGAGTTGATGCTTTTGAGCTGTGGTTCTGGCAAAGAATGCTGCAAGTACTGTGGACTTCTAAAATAACTGACAGGTCTGTCCTGGAGGAAGTGCAGCTGGAATGTTCCTTGGAGGCGAGAATGGCCAGACTTCATCTCACCTACTTTGGTCATGTTGTCAGTAGGGACCATTTCCTGGAGAAGGATGTCATGTTTGGTAAGGT
>NW_006922423.1:604757-607428 GCF_000298275.1 Orycteropus afer afer
TCAGGCTGTTGGTCCCGTCAGAGTAGCTGATAGTCTGCAGCTCTGACCATCTCTGTATTCACTGTATTTGTTCAGAGTTTTCACTAGTTGGTGCCTAATCCACTTCTGTATAGTTCCTTTCAAAACTCAGGGTTCCAGGATTATCTTCTGTATCTCTGTCAATTGGATTTTCTTTTCTTTTCTTCGTTGAAGAGGGTCTTTGTTGTTTGTCTGCCTATTCCTCCATCTTACAGGAAGTCCCTCCCAATATTTATTGACTTTAAGTTTACTTGATACTATGGTTGACCCTTGATCAATTTGAAAGTTGGGGCACTGACCCCTGCACAGTTGAAAATCCGTGTGTGTGTGTAGCTTTTGACTTCCCAGAATTTAACTACCAATAGCCTACTGTTGACTGGAAGCCTTATGGATAGCATAAGTAGTCAATTAATAGTTCTTGCAGTACAGTTATTAGATTTTCACATGAACAAATACATACACATACATAAGAGATAAGTTTGTTAACTGTATGGCCTCATGATTATTTACTATCCCTTTGGTGGCATAGTGCCTAAGGCACTTGACTGCTAACCAGAAGGCTGGCAGTTCAAATCCACCAGCTACTCCTCGGAAAGAAGGTTGGACAATCTATTTCCATAGTGATACTGCCTCAGAAACCCAAGGAGGGGTCGCTATGAGTTGGGTCTGACTCCACGGCAGTGTGTTTGGTTTTGATTTTTGGTAGGTGGAAATGGAAACCATAAAGATCTTTATCCTTGTTATCTTCACATTGAGTAAGCTGAGGAAGAGGAGGAATAGGAGGAGTTGTCATGCTGTCATAGGGGAGGTGGAGGTGGAATAGGTAGAGGAAGTGGAAGGAGAGGCAGGAGAGGCAAGTAAACTTGGTAACTTTATGGATATACATTATAATTTCTGTCTATATTTTTTGCTTTTTCATTCTCTAAAAGTATTGTTATATAGTACAAATCCTTCTCCCACCCATTTGCTCTAGTTTCAGTACTGTATCACAGAAAGGTCTATGTAGTAAAAGAAGTCACTATTAGACTTGAATAACTGAAACCCTTCTGCCAAATTCTCTAATGTCATTTTTTTTTTTTCCCCTGGCGCTGCTTCTTCTACATCTTCTTCCTCATTGTCTGGCACTCATTTGGAAGCACTCACCTGCATCAACTAATTCTTCTCGTGTGATGTCTCTTAGCTCTCGAATTTCTCCAAGACCCATATCTTAAAAAAAAAAAAAAAAAAAAATCCGAGTGCAAAGTGGACCTGTGCAGTTTAAACCTGTGTTGCTCAAGGGTCAGGTATATTTGCCTGCTTTTCTAGGATTGCAAGCAATTATTCTGGGTTTTATTGGTATGTTATTTGTGTTATTTTCACATTTTGAAAAACATTTAAAATACACATAATTATTCTTGTGAGATTAACTTTTCAACTAAAGAGCTCAACAGTATGTCAGGATGTTTTTCCTTCTCTTCAGACCAATATCACAATTAAAGAAATATTTCTAACATCAAAGCAAAATAACTTTTTTTCTTACTTCTCACATTTGCTTAAATTTAAATCTCATTGTGTGTGTGTTTTGTATGTAGATCTTGATGTTCTTTTATAGATTGTCACCCACCTCATCCTAGACTTTTAAGTGCTTATCTTTTTATTGAAAAGGAATAATGATTAACATATAATAAATGTCTAAATTATAACCATCCTATCTCGAATTCCATGTACTACCATGGTTCATTTCCTAGAGACCTTCCTCCTAGACTTTTAACCACTTGCTCTAATAAGACTTTTTATTCTAGATCTTCAGCACAGCTGTCATCCTAAGGTTTCATCACCATATTTCTGTCTTTAATTCAATGTTTCTTGAATCCAAAGTTGTTTTATTTTTTGTCTTTTGTTCTAAGAGGTAACTTCTTAAGAAAGATTGTAGAGAAAGCAAAGTTTTGTGTGTTATACCTGAAAATGTAATTACTTTACTTTGACACATGATAGCTTGGTTGAGTGTAAAATTCTATGCTCAAATTTATGCTATTATTTTCAATTATCCAGTAATTTTGGGTAGAAGTATTGTGCCATTTTGATACCTGTTGATTTTGTAATTACATTTTCAACTGCTAGCTATTTTGTAAGGTTTTCTTTCCCCATTATTTGAAAATTTCAGGATCAAGAGTCGAATTATAAATGGCTACGTTTATTTGTAACTTCTCAGGAACTATTAGGTTCATTCAATCTAACAACTTGTGTCCTATTTATTTTTTGATAACTCTGTTCTCTCTATTTTCTTTGCCCCCCGTTTCTGAAACAAATGTTAATTGTCTGTGGAATCCTATGAATGATCTATCTTCATCTATTTTTCCTCTCATTTTTTTAAAGTTTTGTTCAGCATTCTACAAGATTTCTATGAGTTTGCCTTTAAGTTCCATATTATATCTCTAATGCAAAATAGAGCTTGCTTTTTTTTTTATTTTATTTTTAAGATTTATTTTCTTTTGTTGCTCAGTATGCCATATTATTGTCCCTTTCATTATGGGGTCAACACTTTCCTTTAGTTTTTACTGATTTTTCTCTCTAAGCCTGTTGGGTTTAGTTTACTGATTGTTCATAGGTAAAAGTAGAGGACTCATTTGATGTTTTTTCCCACTTAGAAGTTGGTATGCATTTCTTCTTTGTG
>NW_006922423.1:607998-610663 GCF_000298275.1 Orycteropus afer afer
TCTATTAACTTCCATTCTCTCTTAAAAGTTATTCACATCAAGCATGCTATTTTTCAAGTGGTGTTTTAAAGTTAATGTGTACTACTTTTAATAAGAAATGCAAGTATGAATTTTGTTGGTAATCAATTTATTTTGTGATAAAACACTTCTGTAATGATATATATAATTTTCTCTCATTTGTATTATTTTATGATATAGAAAAACATACTTTGATAATCATTTATTTCAAAATATGTTCTTCTAGAGAATCTTGTTTATCTTAGAGCTTGACACACATTTTGGTAATTTTGTTTTGCTTTCTTCAAAACAGTTCATAGATCAAGTTGATGGACCATCAAACATTAATTAGTTATTATAGAAATACATTCAGTAGATGCATTTATTCCATAAACAAAGGCAGGTCAAATAAGCATCACAAAAAATGGGTCCAAATTATTTGTACATAGTCTTTAATTTATTATGCAGATATAAAAATTAATTTTGGTAATGAATTTCTCACATAGCTAATCAAGTTTATTTTCAAAACTCTGAAGGAACCATTAATTTGTCTTTTTATTATAATTTATCTTAATGAGGTTTTTCAGAACTCCCTATATAGCTACTAATGATTTGGAATATAAAAGTCATCTCATGTTTCATCTATGTGTAGTTTCAATTTCATCAGTCATTATAAAATCATGGAAGCACTGACATTTTTTTTCCTACAAAATCACCAATAAGTACATCTATAAAGAGCAATTTGTGTAAATCTGAAGAATCCATTCAAGAAAGGAATGAAAATATGACTACCATTATGGTAACTGTTTAACAAAGAAAACTTTAAAATGGGCCTTCCCAAAGCCACCTACTTGTTGAGTCTTCTCAGTTCTCTGACACTTCAGAAGAGATTTGATAAAACTATGAATCTTCATGGAAAGGAAATACAAATTTCAAGACCAGATGTCAATATGGCATTCCCAGTAATAATATTTGGCCCATTATACTTTGGTACTAGGCCCAAATTCCCTAAAATCAGCTTTGTTCTGAATTACCTGAGCTATTTCACCTGATGATAATTTTGTTTTATCAGAAAGATTATAATTTGAGTTTGATTATGGTTCTGGATCTCTTATCAAGAAGAAAACCAAAAAAAAAGAAACCTCTGCCATTGAGTTGATTCTGACTCATAGCGACCCCCATTGGGTTTCCAAGGTGGTAAATCTTTATGGAAGTAGATTTCCCAGTCTTCCTTCCAAGGAGTGGCTGGTGGGTTTGAACCACCAACCTTCTGTTAGCAGTCAAAATGCCTTAGGCACTATGCCACCACAGAACATGACTACCAATCATTTCTCTTATGGCTTAGAATAATACATTTTGTGGCGTATGCCTTTTCTTCCTGATGTCATTTTGTAATAACCCAGAAACCATAGATATCTAATGATATTAACTATGGTATCCACTTAACTCATTCACTCTTGTAATAAATATTTATTGAGGGCCTACAGTGTTACAAATTTTCTTCCAGGCACTGGAAATACAATGAACAAATCAGGCATAATCTTTTCCTCCTTGGAGTTTATACATGGGGAAGTCACTTATTTCTATGGGCTGGTGATTTTTCACAGTGAAGCTTCTATATAATACTTTTATCTGCTTTGTATTAAGAACATCTAATAACAACCTCCACATGTCAAATGCATGCTATATGATTCATTTTAATTTTCATTTCTTCTATGGAATTTTTTTTTTTTCAGATCATTCTTCCTTAGCCCATAATTCTTCCTCAAGTTAAATTTTATAAAATGTCATGTATTTCACTTGAGAAGCAGTGTACTTTTGAATGAAGGCTCTGCAATGATAATGCTCAGAGTTAAGTATTGTCTCTGCCACTTACAGGCTGTGTAAGCATTGTCAATATTTTATTTGACCACTAAGTGACTTATACATGAAATTATAATAAGAAAAATACATTCTTCATAAGATATTGTGAGGAGGAGCTGAATTATAAATGCAAAGTGTATAAGAAATTAGTCTCTCACAGAGCACTCAAGAATGTTAGGTATTATAATAATACCTGCAAAAGCCAGAACCTGTATAAGGCAGAAACCTATCAGCAAAGGAAAATTCCACTAAAATAATTACTTCTGTCTAATAAATATTCTCTGAGAGTTAGAACGTGCAAGACTCAGAAGGAATCAGGAATTGTTGGTATTGAAACCTCAAAATGAGGATATACAGATGTAAATACTAAAAATAGTTCCAAGAAGTACAAGAGTCAGAGATGAAGGCTCTTTCGCTTCCTTTTGAACTGTTATTATGTGTAAATGTGTACTGTGCATCACTTCTGTTCACTGAGTATCTATATTTTTTCTTTTGTTCATGTTTTTCTATTCCTATGATTTTTTTTTCCAGCAAAAAACAAATATCCATAAATTTGGGGAAAGGTATGAACTACTTATAAATTCCTTTATTTTCATTAAAATCTAACAGAGCACTTTATATTTGCCTTGAGCAGTTTTACCCTTCTCTTTAATTATTTTGTTTTTGTTTTAGCTATCTGTAATTTTGATATATTTTATTTCAATTATCAAAATCCACTTCTTCACTTGCTTGAAATCCTTCTCCAAAATTTCTTGTTTTCCTCAAAAAATAGAGAAGCTGTTCCTCATTTAACATATTCAGTGTA
>NW_006922423.1:611993-612935 GCF_000298275.1 Orycteropus afer afer
AAAAAAACAAATAGTAAAATGAGTGACATATATACTTTGTTTTCAATAATACCTTAAATTTAAATGGTCTAAATGCCCCATGCAAAAGGCAGAGTGGCAGATAGGATTAAAAAATTAATCCATTTGTTTTTTATGTCATCTTAGACACAAGGACAAAAATAGATTGAAAATAAAAGGATGGAAAATTAGATTTCATGCAACTAGTAAGCAAAAAAGTGAAGGGATGCTCATACTGATATCAGATAAAATGAACTTTAAATCAAAAACAAAAGAAAAACACATTTCATAATAATAAAGGATCAATCCAGTGAGAAGACATAACAATTGTTCATGCATATGCAACTAATAGCAATGTTCTAGAATATATGAAACAAACACTGACTAATATGAATTGAGATATAGACAACATATAATGCACTCCCAATACAAACACCAATAATATTCTTTACTGAATGGAAAAGCTAATGACTAACTTCATATAGATAGGAAAGAAACACCGAATATCCAAAGTTTTCGGTGTTTCCTATTAAGGAAAAAGAAAAAAAAGCAGGAGGCTTCACACTTCTTAATATCAAAACATACTGCACAGCCACTGTAATCAAAACAGCCTGGTATCAGTTCAATGATAGGCATATACACCTGTGAAATACGCTTTAGGTTGTAGTTTTTTTTTTGTGTGTGAAAAATGGCACAAAATATGGATGTAGTGAGCACAACACAATCAAAGTAAAAACTAGTGTTTGAGCACCTGTGGATTGGTATTGTTGTTAGGTGCCACAGAATTGGCTCCAACCAATAGTGACCCTATGTACAACAGAACAAAACACTTCCCAGTCTTAGATTTGTATAGCCATATTGGTATATGGATAAGTACAAATGTATACATAGGTGAGAAGAGATGGAAGTATCTATCCACCCAAAAAGCAAACCTGCCATCGAGTC
>NW_006922423.1:613220-614336 GCF_000298275.1 Orycteropus afer afer
TCAGATCCAGCTCATAGCAACTCCTCCTTGGGTTTCTGAGGCAGTATCACTACAGAAGTAGATTGCCCAACCTTCCTTCTGAGGAGTGGCTGGTGGGTTTGAACCACCACCTTTCTAGTTAGCAATCAAATGCCTTAGTCACTACACCATATAAATACAATTTTGTGATTGCAGGCAAATATATTCATTGAAAGCACAAATACAGTTAACACACACATAAGCAAACATCTTCTAAGATTGGCTTTCTGGATTTGAAAACTCAGGACCATAGTCTCAAGGGAAAACTCAATCAATTGGCATAACATAGTTCATAAAAATCATGATCTGCATCTTAGTGAAGTGAGTAGCATCTAGGGTCTTAAATGTTTGTGAGTTGCCATTTAAGACGCAACTATGGGAGGAAGTAGTGGCAGGCATCCAGGTAAGGTGAGGGACCCAGGCCACACACCCCCAAGTGGTGGGAAAGCAGGGGAAAGCAGAGAAAAAGCCAGGAGTACCAGGACAGATCGAGGAAACAGCAGGAGGGATCCAGGTAACGTGGGGAACACAGACCCCACCCTCAAGTGGCAGAAAAAAGGCAGGGATCCATGTAAGGGGAGGGTGGAGAGATTCCAAACAGAGAAGGGAGACAAACTTGTCTGTCAGTGTATCCAACTGTGGTGGCATGTTGCTGTGAGGCTTGAGACTGTGCCACCTGTGTCTCAAACTCAGCAGGATTGCACATAGTGAACAGGTTTCAATGTAGCTTACAGACTGAGACAAACTAGGAAGAAGGAAGAGGTCTTCCACTTCTCAAAAATTTGGCCAGGAAAAACCTTATGAATAGCAGAGAAACACTGTCTGATACATTATTGCACAACTTTATGAATAGCCTGGAAACACTGACCAATACAGTGGAGGAGGATAAGCCACTTAGGTCAGAAGGCTCTCAAAATAGGTCTGGGAAAGAGCTGCATCATGAGAGTACCAGACTTACTGATAGGGATAAGGTAAAGCTTTCAAGACCTCCATTTGCTGATGTGGCACTACTCAAATTGAGGAAAAACAGTTGCAAACATCCATTAATAATTGGAACATGGAATGTACAAAATATGAATGTAGGAAAATTGGAAGTTG
>NW_006922423.1:620443-620950 GCF_000298275.1 Orycteropus afer afer
GAAATCAAACCAGTTGCTGTATAGTTGATTCTGGCTCATGACAACTGGCAACTCCACAGGGTTTTCAATGGGTGATGTAACACAGTAAGAATGGCATTATTAAATTCAGTGGCTGCTTTATCTTGTTCATTGTGATTTTTATCCTCTTTATTTGTGTTTAAGTGTTTATGATTTGCATTGTTATCCAGGAATTCCAAGTTTTCTAGTGTTCAAAAGTCAAAATTTCCCCTCAGTGATTTTTCCCATTACTACACACTTTAGTAATTTCTTTCACAATCTGAAATCTCATATATGTATACAGGCTAGGACATGTATATAAATATTTTTCAACATTTCCTCCAAATAATTTTCAAAATCAAGATCTGATTCTAAAGGTGATGACTTGTGATATTTGATTTAGGATTTAATATAAATACTAGGGCAGGGTTTCATGTAGTATGATACCAATCTTCAAGCTTACTCATAAATAATGTCTCCATTGGCTATAGTTGCTAACTGTATTGTCTT
>NW_006922423.1:623055-624545 GCF_000298275.1 Orycteropus afer afer
TAATGATATTATTCTATAATTTCTACATTCTGTGGGATCACCTTTCTTTGGAATGGGCACAAATATGGATCTCTTCCAGTCAGTTGGCCAGGTAAGAAAATGTCATTGTCATCCTTTTGCATTCTTATGAGACAATTGAAAATAACAAGGTTTGAGTCAGCTGCCCCTTAGTCATCAAAGTGACATTTTTGCTTTTTAACACTTTAAAAAGGTTGTTTGTAGCAGATTTCCACAATACAATACATCATTTGATTTCTTGAGCACTGCTTCCATGGGCACTGACTATGGATTCAAGTAAAATGAAATCCTTGACAATGTCAACTTTTCTCCATTTAATCATGGTATTGTTTATTGGTTCAGTAGTGAGGATTTTTATTTTCTTTATGTTCAGGTATAATCCACACTGAAATCTGTAGTCTTTGATCTTCATTAGTAAATGCTTCAAGTTCTTTTCAGTTTTGGCAAGCAAAGTTGTGACATCCGCATATCACAAGTTGTTAGTGAGGCTTCCTCTAATCCTGATGTTATATTCTTACTATAGTCCAGCTTCTCAAATTTTGTGCTCAGCATACAGATTGAATAAGGATACAGTCCTAATGAATACCTTTCCTGATGTTAAACCATGTAGTCAGTATCTCCTTCTTCTGTTCATAGTACTGCCTCTTGGTTTATGTAGAGCTATCACACAAGACAATTAAGTGCTTTGAAATCCCATTCTTCCAAATGTTATCCACAGTTAATTGTGATCCACACAATCAAATACCTATGTATAGTCAATAAAACACAGGTAAACATATTTTTGGTATTCCCTGCTTTCAGCCAAAATCAATCTGATATTAGTAATGATATCGCTTGTCCAAGTCCTCTTTTGAATCAGGCTTGAATTTCTGACATTTCTGTAGAGAAGTATAGACCCCAGTAAATATAGATCCTGAGTATAAATTTGTACATGCTACCTAATATCATATTCTCAAAAGACAATCCAATAAATTTTATTTAAAGCAGAAGCCTTCCACAAGTCCTCCTTGTACCATTAGGTATAGAAGAATTACAAGCATGAAACATAGAGATAAATTGAAAGAGAATGATTTACAGAAAGATAAGAAAAACAATAGTCTTAACACAAAGAAAATGGATACAAGTAAAATGTGAAATGAAGATTCATGATTTTCTCATGATCACATTTTCACTTAACATAATTTTCTCTTTTGTTGTTGTTATGTGCCTTCCAGCCGATTCTGACTCATAGCAACCCTATGCACAACAAAACAAAACACTGTGTGGCCCTGCACCATCTTAACAATCCTTGCTATGCTTAAGCCCATCTTTGCAGGCACCGTGTCAATCCATCTTGTTGCAAGTCATCCCTTTTTTCTCTAACCCTCTACTTTACCAAGCATGATATCGTTCTCCAGGGAATGGTCCCTTCTGACAACATGACCAAATTAGGTGAGACAAAATCTGACCATTCTCACTTTTTTTTTTTTTTT
>NW_006922423.1:625080-668739 GCF_000298275.1 Orycteropus afer afer
TATAGGCTGCAGATCAGATGGTGTACCAGTCGCTAGGACTAATTGTTTCCATGAATTTTGGTTTTTTTCATTCTTCTTTGCTCTGGATGAGGAGAGACCCATCATTGCATGTAGATGGCAGTTTGCTAACTTTTAAGATCCCAGTCACTACGCACCAAAGTAAGAGGTGGAACAATGTTTTTTATAGTATGTTATGCCAATTGAGCTTGATATTCCTTGCGACTATGGTCCCAAGCCCATGGGTTCAACTACTCTGTCCCTCTGGGTAGCTGGCTGTGACCAAGTAGTGATCACAACCTTGCCCCTTGTCAGCTCTACTATACACCTGGGAATTCTGATTATTCACATAAACTTATAGGACCATTGTCTGCCAACCCTATATATGTTCTTGGATACCCTCCCCATTTCCAT
The DNA here is from genome assembly GCF_000298275.1 of Orycteropus afer afer. Classification (NCBI taxonomy): domain Eukaryota; kingdom Metazoa; phylum Chordata; class Mammalia; order Tubulidentata; family Orycteropodidae; genus Orycteropus; species Orycteropus afer. The sequence continues at coordinate 625,492 of NW_006922423.1, forward strand.
TCTCACTTTTAAGGAGCTTTCCAGCTGTACATGTTCTAGGACAGATTTGTTCATTCTTCAGGCTGTCCATGGTATTTTTAGTATTCTCCACCAATACTTTCTGAGAACACGAGAAAAATGTTTACCTGTACTTTATCACCTAAATGAAGGCATTTGACTGTATAGATCCTAACAAAATATGGTTAGCATCACAAAGAATGCAAAGAATGGGAATCCTAGCTCAAAAGAATGTTTGTTACAACTGGGGTGGTGGGTTCAAAATCTATACACAGTCACCTGGTATCTAGATTGTCCCATTACACTATGTAGCAAAAATAAATAAATGAAGGAATGAAAAAGAGGTTTTTTTAAGTATTCTTTTTAGGTTATATATATATATATATATATATATATATACATAAATTCAGACAGTGATTTTTTAAATTTTGATTTAATTTTACTGAATATTATTAGACCTTACCTTCTTACTGAAAATAAAAGCAGAGAAAGCTGAATTTTTTTTTTCTTTATGATTTTATAAATGTATTTGTGAGATAGAGAACTGGGAGATTCTGCCTACCTCTCAACTCCTAATACTTCAGACACCAATTATTGCAAAAATGCTGATACCTTACATTACCTGAGCTAATTAAATATCAGTCTAGTTATAGACTGCCTGTGGTCTCCCAATCTTCTTTATGGTCTTTATATAAAAATCATGTAGAAGAATAACAAACCAAACTCACTGTCGTCAAGTCAGATCCAACTCATAGCAATCCTTCCTTGGGTTTCTGAGGCGGTATCACTATTGCCCAATCTTTCTTCCAAGGAGTGGCTTGGTGGGTTTGAACTGCCAGTCTTTTGGTAGATACATGCATTTAATTGAGGGTGAAACTTGACATCTATCACTGAAGAACATTTTTGTTAAACAATATATAAAATGTCATTTTGAAAAGGCAGATAAAGATAAGTAAAGTACAATTTTGGTAAAACACTTAGTATAGGTTTATTTTTTAACCCCACTATTTTGTGAAAAAACATTCTTGTATTACTGAACAGAATATTCTACTTGATTTGCTTTATTGATTATTTTGTTTTGTTAAGAATTAAGAGCAGGCTAAATGATCAGGTATGTCTAGACAGGGGATAGTGTGCCCATGACCATGTGTAGGGTTAGCAGACAACATTTCTACAAGTATGTCTATGTGTTGTAAGAATGTCCAGCTATAGAGGAGAGCTGACAAGGGCAAGCTTGTGGTGGCTTCTTGGCTCAAGCCAGCTACCTGGGGGGAGGGAATAGTTGGACCTGTGGGCTCAGGACCATCGTTTCAGGGGACATCAAGCTCAATTGGTATAACACACTACACAAAATCACTCTTCTACATCCTACTTTGGTGAGTAGCAACTGGTATTTTTATAGTTTACAAGTGGCCAACTAGATGCAACAATGGGTCTCTGCTTGTCCTAAGCAAAGAAGAATGAAGAAAACCAAAGACATATGGAAGCAATTAGTCCAAGGGACTGGTCGACCATGTGATCCTCAGCCTCTATGACCATGAGACCAGAAGAACTAGATGGTGCCCAGCTGCCACTGTCAACCACTTGGAGGGAGATCTGTGTAGGAGATCCTGGGTAGAATGGAGAAAAATGTGAAACAAAACTCAAAATCATAAAAAAAAAAAAGACCAGGTTTGCTGGTCTGACAGAGTCTGGTGAGACTCCTGAGGTTATGGCCCCTAACTACCATTCAAGTCTGGAATTGAACTCACTCCTGTGTCCCCCAGCCAAATAATAGACATGCATATGGGCTGAACATTTCCATCAGGTAGATAAAATACTTGGAGTGATCAATCATGAAACACTACAAGAGCAGTATATGCACAGGGAGACAGCGTGAGGGCAGGAGTGCATGGGAGGGAAGGACACAGGGAGAGGTAACTATGGGGAGGAAGTGGGAAGAGAGATGTTACATTGTGGGGAATTTCAGTCAATGTCATGAGACAAAATGTGTATGCACTGCTGTATGGAAAATGAACTTGTTCTGTAAACTTTCAGCTAAATCACAATAAAAATTTTTAAATAAAAGAAATATGAGCAGTAACTAAACAAATTATTATTACTAAATAAACACACTGTAATTTTTGAAGGAAAAATTAAAAAAACTATAGTCAAAAGATAATCTCGTCATAAAAATGGTGTGCTTATAAAACTACATTTTCATTTGTTAAATTGTTTCTGTAAACATAAAACTTGCTAAGCAAATTCCCCTCAAATTTGTAAATATTATAAACTTATGAATATTGGAGGGAATCTAAAACCAAATTGAACCCATTGCTATGAAGTGAATTTCAACTCACACTCGCCAAATTGTTCAGAGTAGAATTGCCCTTATCTTTACAGGAGCAGATCATCAGGCTTTTCTTCTGTGTCACTACTGGGTGAGTTTGAACCACCAACCTTTAGGTTAACAGCTGAGTACGAACAATATGGAACACCCAGGGATCTACTGGAGGGAAAACCAGCCTGAAAGGGTGAAGAACATGAATTAAATAACAATATAAAATCAATCAATCTTTATTTCTTGTCAGTTACATTTAAACATTTGAACTGAGCTAATAAAATGCTGTTTAGGAGAATTCTGTAGAAAGTTTTCTTTACAAAAAAACATGTGCAAATAGTTTTTATTTTACCTTAAGGTGATTAAACATTTCTACATGCAAACTTATTTATTCTATTTGTTTAAGAGAAAAACAGGATTTTTGTGGGAAAGGGCAATGGGAGATTTCAGCCTAGGCTGCCTGAATTTTCACAACTTTAATAGTAGTCAGGTGGCATAGTGCCTAAAGCATTTGACTGCTAACCAGAAGGCCTGGTGGTTCAAACTCACCAGCCACTCCTAGGAAAAAAGACTGGGCAATCTACTTCCATAGTGATACTACCTCGGAAAACCAAGGAGGGGTCCTTATGAGTCGATCCAAGTCAGGCAGTGAGTTTGGTTTGATTTGCAAATGATTCAATTTGCAAACGAATCAGTTTTCGGGTGTAATTTACTATATGGAAGCTGGCAAATGTGCTGGTTGGGGATTTAGTGTGAGTCTCAAAACAAGTTGAAATGAAATTAAATTCACTCTAAGAAATGGAGTAGAAGATCTCTTTTCTGGGGTCTGACTTGTTCCAGCTTAACATTATTTCTAGAGTTTAGCTACCCTAATAGCATAGTGCCTAAGGCACTTGACTGCTAACCAGAAGGCTGGTGGTTCAAACTCACCAGCCACTCCTCGGAAGGAAGGTTGGGCAATCTACTTCTGTAGTGAGACCGCCTCAGAAACCCAAGGAGGGGTCTCTATGAGTCGGATCTGACTCCACGGCACATAACAACAATTCTAAGAGAGCAAAGGAGACTCTGTAAACTCATCTTCTTTTGCAATGATTTTTATGTATTTATTTAGGCTATTTCATTCCTATTAAATGATTTAATTAATGAGATATATAACATTTGTACAACAAAATTTAAATATTTAAAATAATTTATTTTCCATTCAAGGATGTAAATGCAAAGATCTTTCACAACTACTGAGGCTAGGAGATCACCATTACATCATTATGGGTGTCCATTACAATGAGCACCCCTCTTTCCATGTCAGTCAAACCACCATGACACATCACCAGCCAGTCACTCAGTGCCTTTTAGAACATTACATTACCGCACACTTCATGCTGTTGAGAAATATATTTTGGATTACTGAACAACTGATTATTTAAAAGTGCATGATGGTATATGTCTTTTGTTTTGTTTTGTTTTGTTTCAGGGTTTCTCCTAGAAGGTGATGTTCAGCAAATCTCTGTTGAAGGAGGTCAAGTACAATTGTGGAGATAATTTAGCTTTTTGCAAAGGTAGAAAGTGAAACGGTTACTCTTGAGAACTGACAGTAGTGAAGAACTGGCATGCTGCCTTTCACCTCCTGAGGCCCCTGAAGGAAGACTTCCTTTTTCCTGATCTCCTCATAAAAGAGCAAGAGTCAGTCAGTCTACATATTTAGAGTGCCTCTCGACAAACTAAAATCCACAGCCTCAGATGGGTACTTTCATGATTGTACATTGATCTCAGTCAGGCATGCACACACATACACACAGATATTTCTGCACACAATGGTTACATTGATATATACACTTGATGCCTCAGTATTCTTTGTGGGGATGTGTATAGTTACACTCACAATCAACACTCACAAACTTGAACAATCTCAAAATTATATTAGTAATATACCTATGAGTCACAGACAATCCTAAGTGTTTTACATGTGGTAAATTGTTGGGTCCTCACAATAATCTTATGAGATAAATACAATTATCATCCTTATTTATCAACAAGGAAATAGTAGTAGACAGAATAATGGTTTCTAAAAAATCCATATCCTAATTCCTGGTTCCTGTGAGTAAGCTACCTTACATGGCAAAAGAGATTTAGCAGGTGTAATTAAGAATTTTCTTATGGGGCAATTCTAGGCTCAGTGTCACCACTAGTGTCTTCATAAGACGGAGCAGGAAAGTGAGAATCAGAGAATGAGCTGGAAAGTTGGAAGCAGAATTAAGAGAAATAGAACATGCTTCATTTCTGACTTTGAAGGTGGAGAAAGGGAACAAGAGTCAAGAAATGCAGATGGATTCTAGAAACTGGAGCCATCAAGGACACATGTCCTTCTCCATAGCCTCCAGGAGAAACAGAGCCCCCGCCCTCCTGACATACTAACATATGGACTTCTGACCTCCACAATGAGAGGGTAATAAATTTCCGTAGTGTCAAACTACTAACCTTACGGTGATTTGTTATAACAGCAATCAGAAACTAATACAAAACTAAGGCCCAAATTGGTTATGTTATTTGCTCAAGGTAGCATAGGTAATTGATGGAGCTGAGCATAAGTTCAGGCATAGATAGATAGATAGATACACAGTTAAACACCACCAGACAACTTATAATTCTTGTTCAGGCACTCAACAAGATGAAATACCTACAATAGTATCCTTTACTAGCATTCAAACATATACTCAGGCCTCAGCCGCACTCACCTCAACTGCCTCAGTCACTCCTTCCTTTTTATGGATGTTCCATACTGTTATTTTATTAACATTAATTCATGGCCAATAGCTCTATAACTTATGCCTGAATGAAGCTTACCTAACACACGTATTTTCTCTATATAACATATGAGAAACTGAATATCAAAAAAAAAAAAACAAACCTCACTGCCTTTGAGTAAGTTTGACTCATAGCAACCCTACCTTGGATTTCCAAGGCAGTATCTCTACGGAAGTAGATTGCCCAATCTTCCTTCTGAGAAATGGCTGGTGGGTTTGAACCGCCAGTCTTCTGGTTAGCAGCCAAATGCCTTAGGGACTACAATTCCAAAGCTCCGCTAAGTTATTAAGAGACTAAATTTTTTCACTGTTCTGTACATGTATGTGAATGACCATGGAATGCCACAGGTATTGATTTTGGGCTTACAAATAAATTTTAGCAAGTAGGTGAATTTTCAAATATGGAATCCATGAATAAGGAGGATAGACTGCATGTCCTCCAGTATGTTATGTATGTTGATTGCACATATAAAGTTATATATGATCAATATGACTTGAGAGATTACTATAAATTAGGTGTAGTCACCAGCATTATGCTATAATCCCCAAAAAAACTTTAGCATGATTTTTTTTTTTTTTAAGATACTTAGGTTTCATTAGGACAGTAGTTTTCAAGAAATTTGTTTTCTGTATGGATTTCATCACCTTCCATTATGAACCTCTTCTGAAATTTATGTTATAGCTAACTTCAGTGTCAGAACTATGTTGTCCTTATTTATACTTTATTTGCTTTATTCAAAGAGGATGTATACATTAATAATCACTATCCTCATGTCATTAACTCATTTCAATGGATAAAACTGATAAAACGATAAAATGGTTTTATGTCACTGTGAGTTGGAATTGACTCGATGCAAATGGGCTTGGATTCTTCTTTTATATATAAGTAATATGTGTTCAGTTACATCAAAGCAGCCTATTGTATTTAATTATCACTGTCAGATGCCTGAAGTTAGATCATATACTTCAAAATAAAAAGGGTAAAAGATCTGCAGAATCATTTAAGGCATATTACAAAAACAGTGCAATCTAGGAAGACAGGTGATGCAAAATAAAAGAAATGGAAGGATCTTTTCTAAGACTATAAGAAATAGAACTTTATTAAGTTTTTAATTAACATCTATTTGTGAACTAAATAGATAATTCACTAAGTGACAAATTAAAATTTTTATAAAATATCATACAATCTTGATCTTTCTAAAATTTAGCATTGGGAATAATTCCACCAGAGAGAAAACCAAACTTGGTTGTAAAACCATTAGATTGCTTTAGAATGTTCACTTTAGGCAAACATGACAGTAGAAGATCTATGCCTTACATGTGATGAATTCAATTATGGTTTGATCTTGCTTTTGTCACAGGCTTCCCTCAAATAGCTGGTATTGGAGAATTTGTGGGCTGCATTAATAATTCCTTCTCCTGTTTTCTCCATCTTATTTTCCTATATTAAGGAAATACAATGGAACTTGGACCATACTATATCATGTCCCCACAGAAATATGTTCATTAGTTATAGGTTAATATTATAATATGCAAACTTGAGCCAACAAAGACAGCATTAACTTGAAGAACTCGTCTGTACTCATTCAAATATTATTGAATTTAGTCTAGTATATTACGTAAATCAGGTACAGGACTTCAAAAATGTTATTCTATTTGAGTCTTATTAATACATGAGTACAAAGTAAAAGAAGACAGAAACTAAAAATGAAATCATGTCTTAAGATCTCAGTTCTACAAAACTCAAAATCATTTGGAGGGGGAAAAAAAAAAAGCAGGGGGACCAGGTTTGCTGGTCCGATAGAGCCTGGTGGAACCACTGAGACATGGCCCCTAGCTGCCCTTCAGGTCTGGAATTGAACCCACACCTGTGGTTTCCAGCCAAACAAAAGACAGGCATATGAGTTGAACATTTTCCTCAAGTAGATATTCTCCTTGGAGAGAACAATCATGGGAGAAAGAAGAGGTGCTTATGTACAGGCAGAAAGCTCAGGGGGCAAGAGTGTATGGAGGGATGGATACTGCGAAAGGTAACTATGGGGAGGAAGTGGGAGCTGTTGTATTGTGGTAAACTGTGCTCAATGTCATGAGACAAAGTATATGTGAACTGCTGTATGGAAAGTGAATTTGCTCTGTAAATCTTCACCCAAATCACAATTAAAAAAAAAAACAAAAACTCAGTTCTACTTATAAATACTTCCATCATTCAATGAGTTGTTATCACTATAATTAATCATTTTAAAATAAGTGATTAGATTTTTAAATAGATCTGATTTTATGTAATTTTCCAAACTCTGCATCTACTAATACAGAAAAATAACTATCATAACTATATAAGGCAAAGTAAATAACCTGAAAATAACTTCATTGCAAAGATATGTATAACAAATACCACCTAAGGAAACAGTTGTGATGTAATCACCCCCACGACGAAATTTCCTATGAACAACCACTCATTTTGAAATAGCTAGAAGGACCACAACATTTCCCCTGGGGTATGGCCCACTTTGACTTACATATGGATATTCTGGGAATGTATTCTGGTGTTCTGCTCAATCCTGCATCATCTCCAGCTCTTGGAAGTGAGCCAGTGGCAGGCCATATTGCCTGCCAATCTTGAGATTGTTGCCTTTGCAGCCTATAAGACAATAATCTGTCATTTTGCCTGTTGATCTTGGGTTTGTCATCTGCCAAAGACAGCAGCCTTCTGTACTGCCTGCTATTCTTGGGTTTGTCAGTCTCTGAAACTGCATGTCTCAGGAGAAGCCTTAAGCCTGATGTTTGACCCACAAACTTGGGATTTGGTAGTCTCTGCAACTCTGTGAACCATTTTCCTGAGATAAATCTCATTTTCTCTGTATATATGTATGCAACACACACACACACATATATGCATATGTATATAGACATATACATTTATATATTTTCACTGCTTTTGCTTCTCTAGAGAACCCAGACTAAGACAAAGACTCTCAATGAGATGAATTGACACAGTGGCTGCAGTGTTTTGTTCTCTTGTACACATTTGTCTATGAGTCAAAACCAACTCAATAGCACCTACCAAAAACAACAACATAAGTCATTAAAACTTTCCTTAGTTAATAATATAAATTAATAGTTTAAGCTATATATTAAAGTTCACTGCATGAATCTGAGAACAACATCCACAAATCACTTGGTTGAAGGTATGTTCTAGTAAAATTATTGGTCTTTAAAGAAAAAAAAAAATCCTTGCTGATCTAGCAAAAAGAACACATGATTTGAAAGGGGTTGGGTCATCGAGTATCATTATATATTCCAACACAAATGGTCTATAGAACAATAAAAAAAAAGAGTAAAAAAATTGAAATAAATTTAAACAAAATTTAAAAGAAAAACTGATTCAATATTTTATACTTAGCAAAACTGAACTTTAACTATAAGGGTCATAAACAGTTGACAACTTGCACAATTGCAGAGAATATTGTTCCCATGACCTCTTTCTATGGAGTTCACTAGAGAATGCAGTGCAGACAACAACATAACTAGAAGGACCACAACGTGAACACTAGTGATAGTCATTAAATATAAAATTACTTGTAGAACTGACACTAAATGAAAGTTCAAAGGAAGAGGACACGAATATTATATCTGTATGATCTGACATGTAAAATGAAGTTATGAAAACAGCATATGTCAAAAAAGGAAAAAAAAAAATTCAAACCTTACATTGGTATAGCAGACACATAGACCAGTGGAACAGAATTGAGGACTCAGAAATAGATCCACTCATTTATGGTCAGTCGATCTTTGGCAAAAGGCTGAAATCCATTGAATAGGGAAGAGATAGTCTCTTTCACAAACGGTGCTGGAAAAACTGAATATCCTTTTGCAGAACAATGAAACAAGATCCATACCTCATACTATAAACAAAAACTAACTCCAGATGGATCAAAGACTTAAATGCAAAACCTAAAACTATAAAGTTTCTCAAACAAAAAAATAGGGGCAAACTTAGGAGCCCTGATATAGGGCATTAATAAACTGCCAAATAAAAGTAAAAATTCACAAACAACAGAAGATAAACTAGATGACTGAGACCTTCTAAAAATTAAAATCTTATGTTTATCAAAAATCTTCTCAAAGAGTAAGAAGAGAACTTACAGATTGTGAAAAAAACATTAGGCAATGACATATCTGGCAAGGGACTTACTGCTAAAATTTATATAAAACTCTAACACCTCAACATCAAAAAGACAAACAATCCAATTAGAAAAATGAGCAGAAGACATGAATAAACAGTTCACCAAAGAATATATTCAGGCAGACAGCAAACACATGAAGAAATGTTCATGAACATTAGCCATTAAAACTCACTGCCGTCGAGTCAAATCCAACTCATAGCAGCCCCTCATTGGGTTTCCAAGACAGTATCTCTATGGAAGTAGATTGCCCAATGATGACAATCAAAACAATGAGATACCATCTCACCTCTGCACTAATGGCAAAGTTCAACAAGACAGAAAATAACAAATGTTGGCAAGGATGTGGAGAGATTGGGATACACTGCTGGTGGGACTGTAAAATGACGCAACCACTGCAGAACATGGTATGACAATTCCTTTGGAACTTAGAAACAGAAATACCATTTGATACAGCAATCCTATTACTAAGTATATATCATAAAGAAGTGAGAGCCAGGACATGAATAAATACCTGCACAAACACTTTCATCACAACACTATTCACAATAGCACAAGACAGAAACAATATAAGTGTCCATCATTGGGGGAATGCATAACCAAACTACAGTATACACACAATGGAACACTATGCAACACTAAAGAGTAATGTAGAATTTGAGAAACACCTCATAATATGGTTGAACATGGAGGACATTATGCTGACTGAAGTATGTCAATCACAGAAGGACAAATATTGTGTTAGTCCACTATTGCAAAAAGCCCAGGAAAGTTTATATGGAGGGAAACTTTCTTTGTTGGTTACCAGAGATGGGAGGGAGCAGAGGAATTGCTAGACAGGTAAGAGAAGTATTGATTTTGGTGAAGGAAAAGGCAATATACCAAAAACAAGTGATTAACACAACATTAAGGAAAAGGAAGGCACAGAGAGGTACACAAGAGGTAGAGATAACGAAGAGAGACACTTTTACATATACAATACTGCATTATGAGTAACAACAAACATTAATCTATGGATGGATATCTAGGTAGATAGGCTGAATGACCAGGTATGTCTAGGCAAAAGGGAATACACCCATGACTATCTGTCAGTCTGGCAAACAATGTTTATACATACATATTTGTATGCACTATAAGAATGTCCACACATATAATACAGCTAACAGTGGGAAATGTTATGATAACTTCTTAGCCATGAGTAATCACCGTGAGGGAGTGACTTATTGGGCCCATAGGCTCAGAACCAAGGTCACAGGGGACATCAAGCTCAATTACCACAACATACCACACAAAAACATTGTTCTACATCTTATTTTGGTGAGTAGTGACTGTGGTCTTAAGAGCTTGCAACTGGCCATCTGAAATGCAACAATTGATCTCTCCTCATTTGGAGCAAAGAAGAATGAAGAAAATTAAAAATACATGGAAAAAAATTAGTTCAAGAGACTAGTGGACCCTGTGAAACTCTGCCTACATGACCCTGAGACCAGAACTAGATGGTGCCTGGCTATCATGAGCAACCACTCAGAAGGGGATCAGTGTAGGAGATCATGGATAGAAAGGGAGAAAAATGTGGAACAAAACTCAAAATCTAAAAAAAGACCAAGCTCACTGGTCTGATAGACACTAGTGAAACTCCTGAGACTATGGCCCTTAGTCATTCTTCACATTTGGAATTGAACCCACTCTAGTGACTTCCAGACAAACAGTAGACAGACATATAAACCAAAACAAAGAAAATCCACTGCCATTGAGTCAATTCCAACTCACAGCAACCCCCATTAGGTTTCCAAGGCAATAGATCTTTATGGGAGTAAATTGTTCCATTTTCCTTCCATGGAATGGCTGGTGGGTTTGAACCAACTTCTGGTTAGCAGTCAAATGCCTTGGGTACTGTACCTCCAGAGCTCCTAAGACAGCTGTACAAGGTGAACTTTTATATTAGGTAGGTACACTGCTTAGAACAATCAACCAGGTGAGAACAGAAGGGCAGTATTTTCACATGGAAACAGCTCAGAAGGTAGGAATGCATAGGAAAGGACACAGGAAAAAGGTAACCACAGGGAGGGAGTAGGTAGAGTTGTTATATTATGGGGATTGCAATCAACATCATGAAACAAAATATATATGAACTGTTGTATGGAAAATGAATTTGCTCTGTAAAATTTCACTCAAATCACAATAATAATCAAAAAGATCCTTTTAATTGTTTTCAGTAATAACAATTAATGAATAAGAATCATAATTATAATAATTAATGACAAGCATACTTGGGAGATATTTTGGGTACAGTTCCATACTGCTGTGATAAAGCAAATATCATAGTAAAGTGAGTCACACACTTGTTTTGTTTCCCAATGCATATGAAACATATGTTTACACTATACTGTTGTCTACATGTATGCAATAGCACAAGTAAAAAGTCTTAAGTATTGTGAGAATTTCCAAAATGTGACACAGAGACAAGAAGTAAATACTTCCTGTTGGAAAAATGGTGCCAACAGACTTGCTGGTTGTAAGGTTGCCATAAATCTTCAATTTTCAAAAAATGCAATATCTGCAATCTGCAATAAAGAGAAGTGTAATAAAATTAGGTATGACATTGTAGGGATCTCTGGTAGTGTAGTGCCTAAAGCATTTGACTGCTAACCAGAAGGCTGGCAGTTCTAACCCACCAGCCACTCCTAGGAAGGAAGACTGGGCCATCTGCTTCCTCCACTTCTGTAGAGATAACATCTCACAAACCCAAGGAGGGGTCATGATGAGTCTAATTGATTCAAGGGCAGTGTTTTTTGTTTGGTCACTAATAAGGCCTAGAAACAAAGCCCAAACCCATGGCAGTGAGTGTCCCTAGCATCCTACCGCTTAAAGTACCATTTTCCATAAGAAAGAGAGGGAGAGAGACAGAGAGACAGAGATAGAGAAACACAAAAAGTACAGAGTATTCAATTAATCAGGAAAATTCAGACTGTGCGTCACCCTACCCTGCATCTTAAACAGATAAATTGTAAGGGAAAGATAGATTTGGAGAGAGAAACTGTAGATTAAAAAGAGATCTATAAGATAATCAAATTTAGGCAAGACTAAATTTCATGGAAGGGCTTTCTGGGTAGTTGACAATGTTATATTTCTTGACATGGTATGGTTAGTAATTCAGTAAACCACACTCTTTCTCTTTTTGTGTGATTTCTGTGTCTGATTTTTTTTTTTTTTTAAACAATGATTAAAGTTAGAAAATGACACAAATTGCATGTATTTGGCTTGGTGCACCTGCAAACAGCTCAGCATTTGGTTTCAGAGGCTGTGTGTGTTATCTGCCTGGTTTCTATAAGCTTTTGAGCTTATGATCTTTCCTCTAGTCTTTCACATAGTTTAATTTTTCAGAGGCACTATGAACTTGTTCCTGACCACCTCCAGGGCAGAGAGATATGTTCTTTCTGTGACTATGAAAGAATGCTTATCTCTCTACCAATCATCTGATGATTCTTAAAAGAATGACTTATGATGTAAATTAATCCATCATATACATGTAAAGATCTCAACTGTATTTAAAGCTTCTTATAAACAATGGGTATGTTCTTGTAGTTTTGATGATGATAAATGAGCAACCAGGTGCCTTCCACAATAAATTTTTGTCACTGAATATATTTTGTTTTGAGAGATCTGGATGCAACAGTGCCTGCTGATGGGAGTGTATCAGACTTCCTTGAAGACAGCTAAATAGGAAGGATTTTTCAAAGAGATATTCTCCAAATGGAAATTATTCATGTTTATTTATTCTTCCTGTTGTTCATTGTTGTTGAATCAATTCATGGTGACCCCATGTGTTACAGTAGAATTGCTCCATAGGGTTTTCTTGACTGTAATCTTAATGGGATCAGATCACCAGGCATTTTCTTCTGTTGTACTGCTGGGTGGGTTCCAACCGCCATCCTTTAGGTTCACAATAAAATAGAAACTGTTTGCATCACCTAGTGATCTTACATGTGTATATACACTTATGTGTGTATGTATGTGGTGCTATAAATACACTTTAAATGTGACATATTATACACTTTCCTATTCACATATCTCTAATCTATACATTCATATACATATTTCAACACTTAATGAAGTTGAATGTAGAGATAAAAAAGTAACATTATATTAGCAAAATTTAGTCCATAGACACAAACAAGCATTAAAGACATTAATATAGTTACTGCCATGGAGTCGGATCCAATTCATAGTGACCCCTCCTTGGGTTTCTGAGGTGGTATCACTATGGAAGTAGATTGCCCAATCTTCCTTCTGAGGTGTAGCTAGTGGGTTTGAACCACCAGCCTTCCAGTTAGCAGTAAAATGCCTTAGGCACAATGCCAGAGCTCCTGACATTAATATAGTAAAAATTAAAAATAAAAAAATAAATAGAGACAGGATAAACAAGAGTTTTAAATACATAGGGAAATGAGGCAGACAACCAACAAACTAACACAAGATAGAGGTTGCTAAAAAGCAGGTTTCTTAAAAAAAAAAAGAAAGAAGAAAGGATACAAGTAAATATACTATTTCTTTTTACAATAATTATACTATAAAAGTGTTACTAAAAGGGAAAATATGTTTGGGATATTTTTTCAAATATGAAGACCCATAAACAAAGCACAAGTTATTTGAGTAACATTTGAGTAACAACATGAATACAATGAAGCTGGAATTTTAGAGGGCAACAATTTAAAATTTTTTAGGGAAATAAAAGGAAATCACACACTTGAAGAAATATAAAGATATATTGCATTAGTTATTTTGTTATCAAACTCTGTATAAAATAACAACCACCGATGTAGCCATGAGTTCAGCAATAAATATCTCAGACTAAACAAATAGCAAAATAATGTTGCAAAGAAATGACTATGTTCACTTCAATAAAGACACTAGTAAAATAGCTATAGCAGAAAAGAATATAGAAGGTTTAGGTTTCTTATGGGAAGGCACATAAAATTACACAACATTGAAAAGAGACAAAATATATTTAATGCATTCCAAATCTATTCATTCCAACGATGTTTAGAATGAGGAGAATGTACAAATGGAAGATACTATTTGTTGTAATAGGAACAATGGTAAACTTTATAAAGGAAAGAAACTAGTATAATGATAATATATACAACACGTCCAATATAATACCAACATTTTCAGCTCAAGCTCACTGCATTGAGTCAGATCTGACTCATAGCGTCCCTTCCTTGGGTTTCCAAGACAGTATCTGTATGGAAGTAGATTGCCCAATCTTTCTTCCAAGGAGCCTTAGTAAATATTAAATGGGAGACCCTATTGCTAAGTATTATTAATAATGACTAAAAAAACTTTATGGAACCCAGGTTAGTATGCAATATATGGGATTGCCACTGGTCAGAATTGACTCAATAGCATTGTTTTTTGTTTCAACTCTTCTGACTTCTTAACATAAATGTACTCCTTTAATTCTAAAATAGTTCAATGAAGTAGCCGTTACTATTTTCATGCACTTTACCAATAAAGAAGCCGAGATACAGAGATCAACTTTCCCAAATCTGTGCACTCTTTATTTGCAGAGCTGATTTTGTACTTAGGCATTCTGATTCCAAAACACCTGCAAAATCTGTACTCTGAATATCTCCCTTGTGAATCACTACCCTTCTGATCCTATATTTTTCTCTCCTGTACCATAGGCTTATAGGTCACCGAGTAAAGATGCATCATATAAAACAGTTGCCACAATGTCTGGCTGACCCGTTGCCTTCAAGTCAATTCCAACACATAGCAGCTGTGTAGGACAGAGTAGAACTTCCTCGTAGCGTTTCCAAGGCTGTAAATCTCTACAGAAGCAGACTGCTACATCTCTCTCCCACTGAGTGGATGATGGGTTTGAAACTCAGACTTTTCGGTTAACGGTCAAGCCCTTCACTACGAAGTTACTGGAGCTCCTCTGGTGCTCTGAGATCTAGAACTTGGAACTTTCTTGTTTTTCCAGGTCTCACAACTATTCCACCTTTGACAGAGCGTAGTCTTACCACTTTTCTATCACTCCTTTTTGAAAATATTTTGAGAACTCAAAATATTTCTCTGACATGTTTCTGTCTTACAGAGGTAAAGCAACTTTTGCATGTTTTACTCTAAAAAATACAAGGTTATTAAATAGTTGCACTACCATTCTTTAAAAAAAACATAAGAAATCACACCTATAAATTTAAGTATTTTACATAACTGAAAGTAGGGTAGCTTGACCTAGAATCATAGTTGTAGGAACGTCCAAAATCTATTCATTATATTAATGCTCAAAATTATGCTGACTTTAATGCTGACTGTAGTTGTCCACAGAAGGAAAACTGGACAATCTACCTCTGTGAAGATTTATCACGTCAGAAACCCAATAAGGGGTTGCTATGAGTAGCATAGTGGCTAAGACACTTGCCTGCTAACCAGACGGCTGGCGGTTCAAACCCACCAGCCACTCCTCGAAGGAAGGTTGGGCAATCCTACTTCCGTAGTGATACTGCCTCAGAAACCCAAGGAGGGGTCGCTATGAGTCAGGTATGACTCGATGGCATATAACAACAACAACAACAAATGAGTCAGAATCCACTCCATGGTTTGTTTTTTTTTTTTTTTTTTTGGTAGTATTGTTGTATAATCAACAGCATACTAATAAACAGGCACGTTTGAAAGTTTCACTCTAGGCTGAAGACCTCAATTCTGGGAGAGTGGTTATTAATGATATCAAGTATCCTATTCCATTGCAATCTTGGATTCAGCGTGAGGACGTAGACCAACATACAGGTATGTACTTAGATTTGGTGGACAAATAGAATTAAATGCCTTGAGGCAGTATTTCTTTAGGTTTCTGTTGCTTCAGTTCATTGCTAGGGACACTTACTGTCTTTGATATAGAATGTCTTTGATTTTTGCCTCAAAAAGTCTAAACCATCACATAAGATATTAAAGTATGGAAACTACCTAGCTCTTCTTCCCAGGAAGCAGAAAGTGGCAGAAATGAATGCTTGGTTGATCTTTTATGCTAATCTGTTATTTATTTTCAGTTGACAAGTATTTTGTTTTAGGTATGAGGGTAAAATGTCAGGTTACTATAATGACAAATGTATACCCCCTTCACCCCCTTCCTCAGAAAAGTGGGTACTTCACTGATCACTAAAGGTAGCCAGGGCCAGGAAAGTCATATCTGTAACTGGTCCTTAATGTATCAGCAAAAAATAAGAAAACAATAAACCCACTGCTGTTGAATCAATTCTTACTCATAGCAACCCTGTAGGGAAAAGATATTAAACTCCTGGTACCAAATAATGGTAAGGGTAAAAGTTTTTCCAAATAAGGCAGAAGCTAGTTTGTAGGAGGAAATCAATGGACATCCTGTGAATCAAAGTAAGTCCTCATAAAAGGAATGTTGTATTTAGGTGGTGATCTACAGCATAACATAAATTTCTGCTGGATTATCTGGTCAACAACATAAAATCAGATGCCACTATTTGCTTCCTTCTCCTTATTTCCACATATGTAAACATTTATTTGGCTGCACTTTGTTTAAATTTGTTATGATTAATAAAGGAACCTACTCAGACTTAATATGTAAGTAATGGGTTGGGACCAAAGCAAATGGTTTCATAGTTAGATTTATAATAGACTATGGCACCTTTCTAAAATAAACAGAGACTCTGTGAATGAAGAGGAGTCCTAGTGGCACAGTGGTTAAAACGCTTGGTTGCCAACCATAAAAGGTCAGCAGTTTGAACTCACCAGCTGCTCCACAGGAGAAAGATTTGGCAATGTTTTTTCACAAAGATTTACAGTTTTGGAAACCTTATGGTTCAGATCTACTCTGTCCTACAAGGTCACTGTAAGTCAAAACTGACTCAGTAGTGGTGAATTTGGCTGGGTTTGGTGTGAATAAAGGCAGTCCCTGGGTGGTGCAAACAATTGAGCCCCTGACTACTAATCAAACTCTTGACCATTCTAATCCATACAGAAGTGCCTTGGAAGAAAGGACTGGCTGGTGGTTTGCTTCTGAAAGATCACAGTCATTGAAATCCTTATGGAGCACAGTTCTTCCCTGAAACACAGGGTTAGCTAGCAATTAGTCTGAATCAATTCAACCGCAACTGGTTTGGATTTCTTTCGGTGAAATAAAGTATGAGAATGGGGAGAATGTGATATTATCTAAGAACTTAATCGTTGTTGCTTTCTTTGTGTGGAAAGGGCTCGGTGGCTTTTAGAAAATTAGTATTTCTGTAGGTTTATTATGTAGTTTTATGAAAAATATCATAGAGATTTTATAAGTTACTTATACATTCTAACTCCAATGATTTGCAAACTATATTTATGATATAATTTGGGGAGTTTTCACATAATTCTTAGACAATTTTTCATAATGCTCTCAACTTGAGGATCCTAATAAAATAGATTTGATTAAATCCAATCTCATTACCGAGTATGAGTTGAATCAATATGAGATGAATTTTGTTTGGAGACACCTAAATCTTCAAGGTATAAGCGACAAAAGTAGAAGAATTAAAATTGGAATCATTTCCTGCTTCTGAAGGCAAAAAATGATAAGTGACAGCAAAAACTAAGTGTGTCACTGGCAATTTATGAAAACAAGAGGGAATGAATCTCAATGGTCAAATTGCCTCAGGAAAATACTGAAATATATAATATTGTTTTGAGCACGAAAAGTACCCCTTTATTGTTTTCTCACTTAAACTTGCTAAGCAAACAAGGAAAACTAAAGGCAATTAACAGACCAGGTAAAGAAAAAGGAACAAAAAAGACTGAAACAATTTAAAATCTGCCTCGAGCAATAAGCAGGTGTTTTATCTAAGGTGCTCTTCTTTGCTGCCAGTCTCTGATGATGGATGTAGCAAAGAATCACTATTGAATTCCAAGCTCCAAGTTTTAATAATTAAATGAAACAACAGTTGCCTTTGGCAGTTAAAAAGAGTGCCTCCTGTGCTGTTTTTCACCTTTGGTGTTTGCCAGGTAAATCAGAGGGTGTTGTGATTTAATGCTAGGGTTTGAATCTGTTTGAATTCCTAAACTTGCCTGCCATGATGATTTGGGGGCCAAGAAATAGCTCATTTACTGCATTTTCACACATACACAGAAATACGTATATCGAATATATAAGTACATGCACATGCACAGGAGCTCTGGTGATCCAAAGTTTAAGTGTTCAGTTGCTAACCAAAAGGCTATTCAAATTCACCCAGCAGCTCAGCAAGAGGAAGACCTCATGATCAAATCCCATAGGATCACAGCCTAGAAAACCCTATGGGGCAGTTCTGTCGCAAAGAGTCTGTGTGAGTCAAAATCGACTTGACAGCATCTAACAACACATCATGTATATGTATGTGTATGTGTATGTGTATTTGTATGTGTATGTGTATGTGTTTGTGTATATGTATATGTATATGTATATATAGAGAGAGGTTTGAATGTATCAACTTCTCTGCTGGTGAAAGATGAGGCAGTCTGCTTCCATAAAGATTTGTAGCCTTAGAGATCCAATGGGGCAGTTCTACTATGTCCTATGGGGTCTCTATGAATCAGCTAGATGGCAGTGAATTTGGTATTGGTTTTATATATGTCCCTGGATGGCACATAAAGTTTGTGCTCAATTATTAACCTAAATGTTGGGGAATAAAACTCACCCAAAAGCCTCATGGAAGAAAGTCCAGGTAATTTACTATTGTAAAGGTTCAGCCAAGAAAACCCTATGGAACGATTCTACTCTGTAATACATGGGGTTGCCATGAATCAAAATTTACTTGACAACAATGGGTTTGGTCTTTTGATAAGTATATGTATATGTGTGTGTACAAATCCATAATTTAGGTAACTTTTATTTACAGAGGTATTCTGAAGAATTGAAAGAACAAAAAGGAGAAGGTGAACCCAAATGGATTTTAGAAAGCTACTACCATTCCTAGGGCTAGAGATAAACAGGAATCAGCAGAGTTCCAGAGTCTAGGAGGCTGTGTCACCACACAGGAGGAGGTAGTTTGGTGGGTCTGCCAGATGGAAGTGGGAACCATAGAGGAAATGTGCCCAAAGCTAATGATACCACTCAAAGCTGAGGAATAGAGTAGAACATACCCTGACTTCTCCTATTGATTGAACAGAGCAGAGAAGCACAGGAAACAAATAGAAATGGAGTACCTAGTAACTAAGGTAAGCACAGGCTTACTTGTGCTTACTCCCTAATCTCTACTGAACAATTTCATGTTTTCACCCATATGAAGTTATTCAGTAAAGATTAGTAAATAAGCACAAATTAGCCTGTGCTTACCTTGCTTATTGGGTCATCTATCCTGTCAGGGATTATAAATTTGAAGAGGCTTTGATTCTGTAGGAAGGTGCTGTGGTGTTGGAATGGAAACAGATGCCACCCATACCTAGAAGCAGAATCTTTGATATGGTGAAAAAAATGTGAAGTTATTCACTACAAATTAGTACCTAAGCACAAGTAAACCCCTGCTTCCCTTTCTTATTGAGTAATCCAACACTGGAAACAAAATCAATAAAAGTTCAGGCCCTGCTGAGCAGATCAGGAAAAGAGTGAGAAATGATTCTTAAAACAAGCACATTACAGCATATATAAATATATTTGCAGTTGTTATTTTTGTTTGCTGTCGAGTCAGCCCTGACTCATAGTGACCCCTCCTTGGGTTTCCGAGGTGGTATTACTACTGAAGTAGATTGCCCAACCTTCCTTCCGAAGAGTGGCTGGTGGGTTTGAACCACCAACCTTCTGGTTAGCAATCAAGTGCCATAGGCACTATGCTACCAGAGCTCCTATATTTGCAGTAGTGTTACAGTATACATATTTATAGCATACAGTAGAGTTACATGTGCATACATGTACTTTTCATATTTTTAAATCTAAATTATATGCATGCATCTAATTTCATTACAATTAAGAGGCCATCAAATCATACTTTTGTCACCTTGTGTAATGTAATTCTGTTTTAAATTTTTGCTGAAATCAAAAATAAAAAAGGCAAGAAGCCAAGATGACCTAGTTGATTCTTGACCTTACATAAATATAAGTAAATATTTCTTCTTCAGAAGTAAATTATTTGTTAACTAATTTTTGTTATACTTTAGCTTAACTTTTTCTGCCAATTCTTTTGGAAGTATACAATATAAAGGAAAGTATTTTACCACGTATAAGGTCAATTTGTGTAATATACTTTGTAAATATCCCATACAAAGGCACAAAATGACTTAATGAAATTTCTAAATGTTTCAATAAAGCCTCCTCTTGGTTATTAAGCTAAGCAGAGGAATACTTTTATATATATATAAAATGTATACTTGGAAGGAAGGTTGGGCAATCTACTTCCGTAGTGATACTGCCTCGGCAACCCAAGGAGGGGCCACTATGAGTCAGGTCTGACTCGACAGCACATAACAACAACAACAACATATATAATAACAACAAATACATATATATCTATATCTATATATAGATATAGATATATTTGTTGTTTCAATCTAGAGAGTCAGTATATAAAGTATATATTTTGTTTGAGGAACAGCATCTAAAAAAATCCACTATTTTATCAAACCAAGTAGGATTTGTTAGTCACATAAAGCATAAGAAAACCTAAGCAGCTTTGTAGGGTGGTAGGATCAAGCAGATAACTAAATTAAATATGTGCTTATACCTCTAAGTGAGTCAACAAAATTGGTAGGATAGCCGAATAACAAATTTTCAGGGAAGTCATAGCAAAAATAAAAGGAAATGATAGAAAAGTAGGGCAAACAGCCCAAAAGTATTAACACTCATGAAAACTGAAGGATTTGAGCGCATGGCACTGAATATGTATCCAGAAGCCATTAATAATATCAGAGAAAGTAAAAATGAATTTTTCCTCTAGGAAAGTGGCAGTTTGAATAAGATAAATCTTCTGGATATTAGCCTTTTTGATGTTTTATAAGGTAGGAGGCTTCTAAATGGAATAAAGGAAATGGCAACACAAAATGTCCTGAGATATAGTCATCTGAGTTACCCTTTGCGTTGGAGCTTTGTTTTCAATCTCAAGAGTATGGCAGTAGAGAAATAAGAGGAATCCACATACCATAAATCAGAGTAGAAAAAGATGATGGGTCATATACCTGAGGCTATTGGCACCTTAAATCCGAATTAGGTAAAGTGACTGACGGTTATTCTATCCAGGTAGTTAGGAATGGGAAGTAGCCCTAAAACCCAAGTAGAATTCCTCTAGGGTATGACTTATTCCTCTCCATCAATTTGCAAAATGATGTCATCATCTTCTTTTTTAAAAAACTAGGACTCAAAGAATTTGTTACTTAAACATACTGGATAATGATAGAGCTGTGCCTCAAACTCATGTCTATCTGATGCAAACCTTTCACTGTGTTAGACCATTAACCTAGACGAAATGCACTCCGGAGATAAGGGCAGCACAGGTTTTTCTTGGATGTCAGGTCTTCACAGTTCCACAGATTCTCATGCTCAGAAGAGCCCTGAGCTTTCTTCATTCCTATGCTGTTGCTGTCTTGAAATTCTTAATGACTTTAGTTTGAACTTGGATTTTTAAAGTAAAATTTATGGGACAATGGAGCATACATGAGCCGAAGACATGCACAATACACATGTCCACTGCTGTTTCACACTGACTCATGCTCTCGTAAGGCATCACGCACACACAATTCCAATAAACTCACAATGCACGGAAATTCTGTGAAACTCAAAGAATTTAGTGTTTCATATATAACTAAATATGCAGGGCCACTGACAAGCCCAAGATGCTATACCTTCCACTTGATCTAAAATTTGTTTTGATGCAGAAAGAAGGCAATGAATCGGCACTCTAATTATTAAACAAGACAAGTAACATCCTTGCATTAGCAAAGCAGTTTCACTGAAGATGATGACATAGAAGAAGTGGAAAGCTCTTCTTTAGGTGAAGGCAAAGGGTGTTGGTAGCATATGCCTGTATCGAGAAGTTATACAAAACAGTTAAGCTACTTCTGTGTCTTGATTCCACTATTCTGGTAAGCAAGGATTATAGATGCATGTGCAAGCTAGGAAATATAAATTGTGCAATTTTAATGATTCTGTATTATCTGGTATTTGCCTTTAAAATTGGCTGTCTTAGGCTGTGTTCTCTAGAGAAGCTAAAGCAGTGAAGCTTTTATATATATGAGGGAAATATATCTCCAGGAAATGGATCACACAGTTGGAGAGGCTAGAAAGTCCCATGTCTGTGGGTAAGAATTCAATCTGGAGCCTTCTCTGAACTCACATAGCTGCAGGGGCTGAGAAAACAATGACAGTGGGTAAGAGGCAGGCTGCTGGCTCACAGGCTGCTGTTGTTGTTGTTGTTAGTTGCTGCTGAGGTGGGTCCGACTCCTAGTGACCCTGTGTACAACAGAACAGAACACTGCCCGGTCCTGTGCCAGCCTCACAATCCTTACTATACCAAAGCCCGTCAGGCTAATAATCCCAAAATCGGCAAGGAACATGGCAGGCCACTGGTTCAAGTCCAAATAACTGGAACTCAGATGACAGTGAGCCAGATTCAGGATGCAGATTGAGCAAAAAGTCAGAACATCCATACATTGTGGAAGCAGGTCCCATCCTGAGGAAACTCTGTTTCAGATGATTGGCTGGTCATAGCAGGTCTAATCATGAAAGTGATTACATTATAGCAGATCTCATCTTGGGTGATGGCTACATCATAGCTGGCAAATGACTGAGAATCATGGCCCAACCAAGCTGACACGCAACCTTAACTCTCACATTGGTACTGCACAATATGAAGTTAAATGATAATATTCATGCTAACAAATAAAATGTTGATTTTTTTTTTACTTAGAACAACATAAAATACCAAATATAAAAACTCAGAAAAATAAAAAAAAATCCAAAAAGAGATTGAGGAAATAAGAAAAAAACTTTGTATTTTGATATTTTTAATGGTGCCTTTTTTTTTTTTTTTTTTAATGCTCCTTGAATTGGGACTTGCTTTTCCATTTTGCGCTGAGAACTCCTAGCTATGTAGCTAGTCTTGAGTAAATTATGTTGTTGTTGTTGTTGTGATGTGCCATCGAGTCAGCCCTGGCTAATAGTGACCGCTCCTTGGGTTTCCGAGGCAGTATATAGTAGAGCTGACAAGGGACAAGGTTGTAGTCACTTCTTGGGCACAGCCAGCTACCCAGAGAGAGCAAGTAGCTGAACCTGTGGGCTCAAGACCACAGTAGCAGGGGACATCAAGCTCAATTGGCATAACATAGTACACAAAATTATTACACCTCCTACCTTGGTGAGTAGTGACTAGGATCTTAAAAGCTTGCATACAGCCATCTAGGTGCAATGATGGGTTTCTCCTTGTCCGTAGCAAAGAAGAATGCAGAAAACCAAAGATTCGTGGAAACAATTAGTCCAAGAGACTGGTACACCTGAGATCCTTAGCCTATATGACTTTGAGACCAGAAGAACTAGATAGTGCCTGCTACCACTGTCAGCCACTCAGAGGGAGATCTATGTAGGAGATCCTCGATAGAATGGGAGAACAATGTAGAATGAAACTCAAAATCATTTGGGGGAAAAAAAAAGAGGGACCAGCTTTGCTGGTATGATAGAGCCTGATGGAAACACTTAAACTATGACCCCTAGCTGCTTGTCAGGTCTAGAATCGAACCCACACTGTGGATTCCAGCCAAACAAAAGACAGGCATATGAGTTGAACATTTACCTGAGGTAGATACACTTCTTGGAGAGAACAATCATGGGAGAATAGAAGGGCTGCTTATGCACAGGGAGACAGCTCAGGGGGCAGGAGTGCATGGAGGGATGGACACAGGGAAGAGGTAGCTATAGGGAGGAAGTGAGAGGGGAGATGTTGCATTGTGGTAAATTGTAGCAAATGCCATGAGACAAACTGTGTGTGAGCTGCTGTATGGAAAGCGAATTTGCTCTGTAAACTTTCACTCAAATCACAATTAAAAAAAAAAAAAAAAGAATTCACTATTAGGCAGGCTCATTACTGTGTGCTTATGGAAATTAAATTATTAATTATTAAATTAAATTATTAATTAATGTATCTTTTAAATTATCATGTTGGCCACACATTGAAAAAATTGGCACCACATGCCTTATTATTTTTATTTTCTAATTAAATAATTCATGGAGAGACGATCTGACTCAAGAGTCTCTTGACAAAATTCTTAAGTAGTTTTAAGAGTTATTTAGAGTCACAGTTGGAAGAAGTGAAGAGATTATATTTGTGTGGATGTGTATTGGTCTACTTTCTAACTATAGAGCTCCTTGAGAAGGATAATGTCTTGTTACATACAATTACAATTTTAACTTTTTTTTAAAGTATATACTCAGAAAAAGAAAAAAAAAAGATATTATTGCTATCCTTTCTTATTTGCAGGAGATGAGAACTTAATGTGAAAAACTATGTAAGAGTTCAGGAGACATTCATGAGTGAGAGAGAAAAAAGAAAAAAGGTAGCCCATTAAGAAGAACACAGAGAATGCATGGAATCTAAAATATCGTTACTCCTCTCAATGACACTAACTTCCTAAAATTTACATTAAACCCTTTTGCATCACTAATTTTACTAACAATATTGTTTACTCTTTGTTGCAGAAAATTGGATTCCTTAAAGATACTTTTTAAAACTATTTTTTAAGAACTTGGTTTTACTTACTGTTACTTATAATTAAAAAAATTAATAATGGATATGAAAAACAGGTCTCCATAGGCAAACAAATATGATGAAAACTTGTTTATTCTCTGTAGATTGTTTTTAAAATGTTCTTGGAGCAAGTATTAGACGTATTCCTTTTTCCCGCTACACGTTAATTCTCACCAGAGAAATAGATAATCCAGTTGGACCTTTTAACTCAGGAATGTTTTAATGAAAAATAAACCAAACCCACTGCCATTGAGTGGATTCCAAGTCTTTAGGACTCTATTAGACAGAGTAGAGCTGCCTTACAGGGTTCCCAAGGCTCTAAATCTTTACAGAAGCAGACAGCCTCTTCTTTCTCCCACAAAGTGGCTAGTGGGCTTGAACCACATACTTTTTGCTTAACAGCTGAGCGCTTTAACCACTGCACATACAGAGCTTTCTCTTTTTCAGTTTAATCTCTTGAGCGGTGAAGCCTATGGTCTCTTCTCAGTTTGTGATTTGTTGAATAAATCAAGGAGATCTAAACTATTCAGTTAAAAGGCTGTGATGAATACAACCACTTTTGGGCCTCAGGTCTAAGCCCCATTCTTAAATTTCTAGGTTATAAAACTCTTTGGTTCCTAATTTCATGGAAAGGATTCCTAGCCTTTTGTCCTTTTTGTCCAGTTTAGACAACCTATTGACTGAGATTAGGAAAGAATATTCAGTGTATTTGAATGTATAGTTTAATTAATATTTTAGTTATTTAGTTAGGATATGTATTGACATATGACATCACAGGTCAAATTAAATTCATTTTCAGGGAAAAAGTTCTTTGAATTTTTAAAATATATTTTAGGCCTTCCAATATAATTTTTTTTAAGGTTTCTAGTGAAATAAGCAGATTCATAGCTTTTGCTTTTTTATGTTTTTAAATAGTACGATAAAAACAACTCACTGCCATCAAGTTGATTCTGACTCATAGCAACCCCTCCTTGGGTTTCCTAGGCAGCATCTCTATGGAAGTAGATTGCCCAGTTTTCCTTCTGAGAAGTGGCTGATGGGTTTGCACCACCAGTCTTTTGGTTAGCAGTCAAATGCCCTAGGCACCAGAGCTCTATGCTCCGTAAAATATATTTTCAAATTCCAAA
This sequence comes from Orycteropus afer afer, assembly GCF_000298275.1. Taxonomy (NCBI): domain Eukaryota; kingdom Metazoa; phylum Chordata; class Mammalia; order Tubulidentata; family Orycteropodidae; genus Orycteropus; species Orycteropus afer. Next base: position 651,622 of record NW_006922423.1, read on the forward strand.
GTGCACAGTGGATCATGAAAATTATTTGTAATTACAATCCCCAACTAGATAACAAGTTGGTGCAAATACTTGCTGAGAGTTTATTGAAATTATGCACACCACACTTATGCATACATGTGTATATATACATCTATATGAAATTATTCACATAAGCAATCCTAATTGGTATTATTTTAACATGCATAAACCACATTTTAATTAGTTTTTTTATGCTAAATGGATTTCCTCTACATTAAACTAGTCTTAACATTAGATTTTCTTAATATTGTGTACATTGTTATATTCACTAAAATCTATTTATTTCAGTAGCGATTCTCATAGAATTAAAGAAAAAACAAATAAACATATGCTTAACTATCTAAAACAGGCAAATATTTCTTTGATTAAATTTATAAATATGATTTATTCATTTCTGATCTGTATGCTCATTTACTTATGAAACAGTGACCCATTCATAAATGCAATAAACTAACAGTAATAAAAATATGAATATAAATGTATATTATATAAATACATAATGTATTTAAATTACTAGTTTGTTTTTTTTAACTTACTGCACACTGGGATCTTATTCCCCAGCAATATTTTTCCCTTCATTGACACAAAATCTAACACACTAAGGAATGGAGAATATTCATTGGTCCTAAATAAACCAGATAATGTACTATTTAGATGAAATTTAGTGCAATGAGTCATGCTAAAATCCAGGATAGCACATGTAATTGGCAGGAAAAGCATTCTGATTATATAGCTGCAGCAGCTAGATATGGCTGAATAGCAGGACGAGAACCAACAGCATGTGGACTCTGAGTCACAATTGGAATTCCTTGCAAAGGTAGTGCACAGTACTAGTGATTTAAAGAATTTGTGTCCAGTACAGTTTAAATGGGTCTGCAGTCTGAACCCACCAGCTGCTTCATAGAATAGGATGAGGCAATCTGCCTTTTGAAAAATTTATAGCCTTGGAAACTCTATTGGGCAATTCTACATAGTCCTATAGGGTTGCTATGAGTAGCTCAATGGCTTTGGGTTTTTTTTTTTTTTAATTGTGGAATGAAGAATCAAGAATGCCTGCCAAAAAGTATTTGAGAGTAAAAGAAAGTATTGTAAAATTTGAGAGTAAGAAAAAGTATTGTAGACTTTAACAAATGGTAAATTGTAATGTTTCATTTAAACCAGAAGAAAACAAATTATGGGCAACTATTTTTAATACTGAGAGTACACTATGGTTCTGTTCATATATGGAAACTTAAAAAGATCATTTAATTATGTAGGTTGTTGCCTTCCTAAAATTATATCATAGTAGAAGTTCCTTTCTTTAGCAAAGCAGCTTGGCTGTACACTATGCATAGACTGGAGACAGATGGAAGACAGGTGCATCCATGCCTTTTTACTTAGAGAAAGTTGAGGGCAAAAGTCAGAGGAAATATAAACAGCTAGTCTTCCAGGATACTCATTTTGTTATTACACTGGACAGTCCTGCTTTATCTACCCAGTTGATGCTGTTAAAAATGATGCCTATCGTCAAAGAGCAAACTGCATTTTTTGTTCAAATTAAAGCAAAGAGTTTTATAGAAGACATAGTGTGATCCAGATCAGGTAGCACTTTGTAAGGATTTACAAAAGTATTCTAGCTAAAGGAATATAGAAAATCCAGGAACATACAAGGAAAAGTAAATAATTCTGATTGATTAGCATTACAAAATCTTGTTTTAACAAACCTCAGACAATTCCAATATCCTGTAGGCATTATTTTGTCAATCATGAAGTTTGAGTCACTTAAAATCTTGTTAATCTATGGATATTTTGGGGGACAACCTGAGTGAATATCATTCTTGGGAGCATGGTGTGAGAGGAAGGGGGAGGAGAGGGACCCAATGCCTTCCTGTGTTATCCTGGCAAACTGACGGAAACCATCCTTGTGGCTCAACTTTTACCTTAAAGTTTCAGACCTGTAAGGTGAACAATAACACCAGGGAAGTGCACATTCTTTAAAACAGTCAACCATGGAAGATCAAAAGAGCATCACTTGCCCAGGGATAAAGATCAGAAGGCAGGAAGGAATGGGAAAGAAGAACAAATGAAAATAGTAAACACAAGGAGGAAACGAGAAGAGTGCTGTTACATTTTGGATATAGTGATCAATGTCATGAAACAAAATATGTATGAATTTTTTAATAGAAAACCACTTTGCTCTGTAAACTTTTACCAAAACTGCAGTAAAAAGTTGAAAACTAAGTCAGCCTAGAATAAGCAACGAATGTCACAGGTGGAGTCCAGCCTGCATGTTAGGCGGAAGCCTCTTTTTTATCTCAAGCACCTGGTTCTTTTGTGCTCCTTCACATTATTAAGGAATTCTTTTTTAATTAAATGTTCATACCATCATATAGGGAACCAGAAAGTCTACAAATATGAAGATAAATTAGCTTTCTAGTTTGGACTCAATATTTGATTGCTCTCTCTCTCTCAAGTAAAATTGATGTCCTTATACACAGACATGAATTTTGAAAAAAATGACTCTAAACAACTAATAAAATAGGTTGACTTTTGTTTTGAAGGAATTTCTCTGTTACAGCTTTTGTTGTGGACATTATGTTAAGCAATGAACAAAATGCATACATTTCTCAAGGACCACCAACATTTTAAATTAGTTTCTCATTACTTTTTGAATACATTCTAACGATTCCATGGTGTTTTAAACTTCTTATTAAATCATACCCCCTTTCCTAAAAGAATGTCAAAAGATACAGAAGGAACGTTAAACATTTGAGAAGTGGAATTAATAATTTATAACACTTCGCATAGTGTCTTATTCATTTTCTAGCTTTTGCATGCATATGAAGTGATTGAAAATACTTACACCAAGAGGACTTTAAGCCTCAAAGTAGTATCTTTGCTTTTTAACATTTTAAAGACTTCTTTTGTAGTGGATTTGCCCAATGCAATATGTCAATGGAATTCTTGACTTCTGTTTCCATGAATATTGATTGTGGATCCAAGTTAAATGAAATCATTGACAACTTCAATCTTTTCTCCATTTATCCTAAGGTTGCTTATTGGTCCAGTTGTAAGGATTTTTGTTTTCTTTGAGGTATAATTCATACTGAAGTTTTTATTCTTTGATCTTCATCAGTAAGAGCTTCATGTCCTCTTTGCTTTCAGCAGTCTAGGTTATGTCATCTTCATATTACAGATTGTAAATGAGTCTTCCTCCAATACTGATGCTGCATTCTACTTCACATAGTCCAGCTTCCCAGATTATTTGCTCAGTATACTGAGTGAAAGTACTGTTCTGATGCACATCTTTCCTGACTTTTAAATCACACAGTATCCCCTTGTCCTATTCAAATGACTGTTTCTTGGTCTGTGTACATGTTCCCCATGAACACAAATAAGTGTTCAGGAATTATTCTTCTTCACAATATTATTCATAATTTCTTATGATCCACATAGTTTAATGTCTTTGCATAGTCAGTAAAACACAGTAAACATCTTTCTGATATCCTTTTCTTTCAGCCAAGATTCATCTGACATCACCAATGATATTCCTCACTTGATATCTATCCTCTTCTGAATCTGGCTTGAAATTCTGGCAGTTCCATGTGATGTAATGTGACTACTCTTTTTGAAATATCTGCAGCAAGTTTTACTTATATAAGTAAATTTTACTTATATCAATGATGTTGTTGGTGTTGTTATTTGCCGTTGAGTCGGCTCTGACTCATAGCGACCCCTCCTTGGGTTTCCGAGGCAGTATCACTATGGAAGTAGGATTGCTCAACCTTCCTTCCGAGGAGTGGCTGGTGGGTTTGAACCACCAGCCTTCTGGTTAGCAGTCAAGTGCCTTAGGCACTATGCTACCAGAGCTCCTTATATTAATGATATTGTTTGATAATTTCTGCCTTCTGTTCAAGCTTCTTAGGAAAGGTGATAATGAATAGGAAGACTGAAGAAGAACTGATGCCTTTGAATTATGGTGTTGATGTACAGACCACGGACTTCCAGAAAACAAACAAATAAGTCTTGGATAAAAGATAGCCAAAATATTACTTAGAAATGAGAATGGCAAGACTTCATTTCATGTACTTTGGACATGGTATCATGAGATACCAGTCTCTAGAGAAGAACATTATGCTTGGTAAAGTAGAGAGTCAGTGAAAAAGAGGAAGTCCCTCAATGAGATGGATTAACACAGTGGATGCAACAATGGGCTCAACTATAGCAATGGTTGTGACGATGGCACAAAACTAAGCAGTTTTTCATTGTGTTGTACACACAGTCACTATGAGTTGGAACTGAATGGATGGCACTTAACAGAAATAATAAGCATAGTATTGTTATATAGTGGGAGATCAAAAACAATCTAGTAATTTAACAAACATTTCTCTAGACTCCTACAATATACCAGATATTGAACAAGGCTATAGAGGAAGAGTTGAATAAGACATAGTTTATTCTTTTGAAGAAGATAGGAGAATGAAACTATAAAAAGAATATAGAAATTATTTGTGAGAAGGAAAACTAAAGAGAGTCCTTACAGATATGTAGATATTTCCTCTTTTTGTGTAGAATAGAAGTTTCACTCAAGTTTAACAATTATAATTCTTAATCCATAACTCTCACTCACTCACTGCCGTAGAGTAGTTTTTCTGACTCATAGCAACCTCTTCTTGGGTTTCTGAGGTGGTGTCTCTATGGAAATAGATTGCCCAGTCTTCCTTCCAGGGAGGGGCTGGTGGGTTTGAACTGCCAGCCTTCTAGTTAGTAGTCAAATGCCTTAGCCACTATGCCACCAGAGCTCCCAATCCATATCTAGTATTCCCCATTTTCATTTTTCTCATTCCTCTGATGGCGTAGTTCTATGAATTGAACTGACACGACCTCAGTGAGTTTTTTTTTTTTTCCTATTACTTCAGATGATGCTGAAAATTACCTTTTTATTTATGATGTCCTTGATATCCCCAGTGCTGTTTTGCTTCCATTGTTCAAGAGTCCTAAGTTTTGCTTCTATTACTAAGAGGGTGTCAAGTAAATTGAAAAATCTAACGTAAGCCTCAGAGCTATCAAGATGTTCAAGCCTCACCTTCCTTCATCTTTCATTTTATAGATGTGGTAGTAGAGGATAAAAATATTAAGCAACTTTTCTAAAGCCACGCATTTTCAATGTGAAACAAGGACTAAGTCCTTTGAGTGCTAACTCAGACTTCTGGGAACTCTACTAATTTCCCTCTAAGAGGAGGAATGACTAATAAGAACATAGTTCCAATGGTGGAAGTTACGAGTTTAAAAACTGAATTTGGAAGGTACTCAATGTTACAATTTCAAACATTTAGAGTCAAACATCCAATATACAATGGTCATTCCCATCAATAGATAAAAGACAGTGGACTTTCCCTTTTTCTCTTTTCCTTTGTTCCCATTTTCACTTTTGATTCTCTTAGGACAATTTTACTAGAAACAAACTGGGAATAACTCCTGCTAGACTTCTTTTCCAGCTTTTAAGTGCTGGCTGTAGTGCAAGTAATACCTCAGAGGGAGTTAGTCTATAGAGATCTCAATCAACCTGAGAAAACTGACTCACCCACAGGAAAAGGAAATTGTTCTGATCACAGGCATTTAGCACAATAGCAAGCAGATGGACAGGGAGCTGAACAGTCTGATCTACCTTGGTTTAACTTAACTATTTAAGTGTTGAAATGAGAATAAACAAAATTTGCATCTAAACTGTTAACAAATAGAACAAGCCAAACTAAAATGTTTGAGTATAATTCTAGTCTTCTAATCTGGAGGTAGATAGATAAATCCATTAGAAAGATATGCCTGCCCCTGAGGGTTATGTGAAGCAATGTTAGAGTCAAATTGTTTTGATGCAGCAGATATCACCCTGAGGCCCAAAGTGTCCACACATAAAATTTACAGAGTTTGAATCTGAATTTTTTTAATTGTAGTTTTCCTTACCACATAACTAAAATTTAATGTTTCCTTCCATTACGAATATAAGCAAAAAAAAAAAAAAAAAACACTGTACTGTTAGTAAACCCAAAAAATCATACTGCCATCAGGTGGATTCTGACTCTTGGTGACTTTCTTTGGGTTTCTGAGACAGTAAATCTTTATGGAAGTAGATTGCCCAATCTTCCTTCTAAGGAGTGGCTGGTGGGTTTGAACTGCCAGCCTTCTGGTTAGCAGTCAAGTGCCTTAGGCACTATGTTACCAGAGCTTCTTGTATGCAGTCATATTGTTGTTGTTGTTATGTGCCGTCAAGTGGGCCCCGACTCATAGCTACTCCTCCTTGGGTTTACGAGGCAGTATCACTATCTACTCCCGTAGTGATACTGCCCCGGAAACTCAAGGAGGGGTCGTTATGAGTTGGGTCCGACTCCACGGCACATAAAAACGTAACAACGACAACATCACTACAGAAGTAGATTGCCCTTCCTTCCTTCTGAGAAGTGGCTGGTGAGTATGAACTGCAAGCCTTCTGGTTAGCAGTCAAGTGCCTTAGGCACTATGCTACCAGAGCTCCTTGTATGCAGTTATAGTGGTCAAAAATAATTAAACACTGACATACACACATGGTTTTGTTTATTACAATTCAAAACTCAATATACCAGTTGAGGCCTGGCATGAGATATTCTGAGAGTGCGGATAAATCCAATAGAAGAAGAAAGAATTTGGTAAGCGTAAGTTGTTGTTCTCTCTCATGAGAACAGCTATGTATGTGTGACTGAGTGTGCATATTTATTAGCAAGCTGGAATGTGGCTCAGGGAGGAGTTGCTATGTAAAGATGTCTAATAAAGGGTTGGTTACAACAGGAATAAGGCATTGAGGAACAAGGAATTGAGATGTCCTTGACAACATCTTAGTTCTAGATAACTTTTCCATTCCAAGAATGACTCCAGCCAATGTCTATAGGATATGTGGATCAAGATCCAGTCAGTCTGACAATGGAAGGGGGGGGCGGGGGAAATATATATATATCGTAGCAATATTTTTAAAAAGATTTAAATGTACTGGATCCTAAATAAATCTTATTAATAATAGTTTTAAAATATAATTCTGAATCTGAGAAAAGAACCAAGATAACATTTACTGAATACAAATTATGTCCAGATAGTGCGCTATATATTTTGTCTATATTATCTCATCTAAATATCATAATAATCATATGATGAGAATTTCATTACTTTCCACATTTAGTAGGTAGAATTTTTATTTTACCCATTTAACAGAAAAATTTATTGTTTTTCCTCATTGAACAGGAGGATTCTGTTATTTTGCTTTTTAACAAGAATCTAAAATCAGAATAAAATAATTTGTTCAAAGTCATGAAATAGTAAATGTAGTTTCCAGAACTGGACTCTAACAAAGACTTTCAGAGTCTAGAACTCATGACCTTAACTACTGTAACAGAACCTTTTCCAGAATCCCAGCCTAAGTGTTCTTAGGTAGTTCCAGTTTCAGTGGGAAGAAATTAAACTAAAGCATCAACTCACTGAAATGACAGGATGGCCAGACAGCCATCTAATTCAGGTCTAATTCAGTGGTTTTCAAATAGTTCCGATTTAGTCCTCCAACTACCCCTTAAAAATTTATGCAATGTTTAGAGATACTTCTGGTAGTTACAACTTGGGAGGATGGTAGTACAGGTATCTCACAGGCCCAAACAAAGCCATTTGCCATCTAGTCGATTCTGACTTGTGGTGACCATACATATGTCAGAGCAGTAATCTCCACAGGGTTTTCAGTGGCTGATTTACCAGAACTAGATCACCAGCTCTTTCTTTGGAGGTACTTCAGAATGGACTCAAACCTCCAACCTTTTGGTTACTGGACATTAGTGCCACCCAGAGACTCCATCTGACTGGTGGAAGAAGATGCTAAAACGTCTCACAATGCACTGGTAAGACCTCCCCAGGGAATCATCTAGCCCCAGATGTCACTAGTGCTGAAATTAAAAAGCCTGAGTTAATTCTATATTCTTGAGACACTCTTTCCCCAGATGCAATTCGTATTTTGAACCTTGCCTTTTGAAAGTGAAGCTGAGTCATGATCAGAACGGTCTCAGCATATGGAGGAAGGCTATGCCTACATAAAACATATAACATATGTTACTCTGCTTTAGAGGGTCTGGGTGAAGGAAACACTAGTGCCAAGTGATGAAGTGAGAACAATTAGCAGTGAATTCACTGAATAGAGCAGCTTTTCAAAAGCTTAAAAGATTTGTAAAGGTTTTCCGTCAAAAAAAGTAAAACTCACAGTATATCATTATAGATTTTCAAGTACTATCAGCTGTAATACTTTCAGTGTCAATAGAGTCATCTACTATAGTTACGGTTTATCATCCAAAGACTTATTTCCATGAACCCTTTCTCAGAACATGCCAAGTTACAAAATTCTATGAAAGTCAATGAAAAGCATGTTTTGTTTACGGCTTTTGCTAACCAATGATGTGGAATCTACTATTAATAAATTCATGACTTTAGCAAGAAAAAAAACAAACTAGGCAATACAATCTAATACTTTTCTTCTTACAGTTTTATTTTATGTGTACAGTATTTTATTTTTACTTTACATTGATGTTAGCATTTTGAATTAAGCTCTTCCTGTTATCTATAGTCTCCGAGAGGGTAAGGACCCAGTTTTTCTCATCTCTTCAGGCTAATCCCCAAACATACAAGGGATCAAACATTAAGTAAATTATATTTAAATTGTAATCTAAACATTAAAATTCACTTCCACTCTATTCAGTAACTTTTATTCATGACAAAGTTAAGGAAATTATGTTACATCTCTTTAGCTCTATAAGAACACTGAAAACAGTGAGCTTTTTAAGGTCTGAACTAAATATCTGACTTAAAAATTTATATTTACTCTAAAATATGAAAAGAGCACTGAACAATCAAATTTAATTAACTAATTAATTATGGGATTTGTTGTTGTTACATGCCGTTGAGTCACACCTGACTCATAGCGACCCCTCCTTGGATCTCTTAGGCAGTATAACTACAGAAGTAGATTTCCCAACCTTCCTTCAGAGGAGTGGCTGGTGGGTTTGACCATCAGCCTTCTGGTTAGAAAGTCAAGTGCCTTAGGCATTATGCTACCAGAGCTTCCGTAGTGATACTGCCTAGGAAACCCAAGGAGGAGTCACTATGAGTCAGGTCTGACTGGACGGCACATAAGAACAACAACAATTAATCATGGATACACATATTATGCATTCACTGCAAATTTAATTAAGTTTCATCAATTTTAATATTATGTCAGTTTTATTAATTAAAAGTATAGTGTTCATAAATGCTGTATCATAGTTGACAAAAATTTTTTAGTTTTTATTTCCTTATCAAGAATTTCTTTGCTTATAAAGAACTGAAAGAATCTATCAAACATAAATTAAAGTATGTCCCAAGCCCAAGTTAAAAAAAAAAAATTAGTTCATCTTCTTCACAAAAATAACATATTTATTTATTTTTAGTTTCACTCCCCATTTACCATCCCCATCCCTAACCCAGTCTCCTCCCCTTCCTGCCCAGTAACCACCCCAAAGCCCCTCATAGTTATATACTCCTGTGTGTCCTGCATTTCCTCCGTGTGAATGTTGCCCCTCTGGTGCCCCATCGTCAATTACGCCAAGGGATGCATTTCCACAGAGTATGTGAGTGCATCACCGTGGGTTGTGTGGATTGCATGTACATCTTGTTTACTACTGGGCTGAGAGCCAGCCCCTGGGAGTTTTAATCCAGGTCCAAAATGTATCCCAAGGCCATAGTATTGGGGGTCTCACCAGACTTAATATATTTAAATAGGGTTATTATATTATTTTTGACATAAAATAAAATCTTTAAAGTAAAAGTAGCATAGTGCCTATGGCACTTGACTGCTAACCAGAAGTCTGGTGGTTCAAACCCACCAGCCACTATTGGGAAGGAAGATGGAGCAATCTACTTCCGTAGTGATTCTGCCTCGGAAACCCAAGGAGGGGTCGCTATGAGTCAGGTCTGACTTGACGGCACGTAACAACAACAGCAACAACAAGACCTACAAGTGTCTTAAAAAGACACCTAAATTGGAGCCTATGATTTACTATTCTGTCTCTTTGTCATTATTTTACTGAAGCTACCAACTAAGATTATAGAAATGAAAACCTTATTGGCTAAAATTTAAATAACATCACTATCCCCCATATTTCAATTATAGAAGTAAGATACTGTAGTCACTAAACACAAAATCCTTCTTAAGAGTCATTGAGCTTGAGAAGAAATTGTAAAAATATATTTTTTCCCTCTGTGGCAACTTTTATGACATTCTGAATGAAGAGCCAAGGCTTCCTATTGCTACCATGTAATACATCTATGTGAAACTGAAAAACTAGGTGTTAACTTTGTTTCTTTATAATTGGGTTATAACTCAGTCAGGGAAAATTAATTTTGAATGATGGGTCAATTTTTATTTGCTTGTTTGACTGAATATAATGAATTAAAACACTTGTACTGAAATATTCATATACCTTAATCATTAAAAAGCTGGTCAAAACAGGTGGATAAGTTATAACTGCTGAAATAACCAGAGATCATAGTTAAATAAATAAATAAATAAATACCTGCTGCTGTCAGGTAGGGTTCTGATTTGGAAGTACAATATGCAGAACAGGCCTATTCCTCACAGCTTACTTTAAAAGGTACCTTGGCCCACCTTCACCAGAAAACAGAACATAAAATAAAGTACAATGCATGAGGGACAATTTCAAGGTAGTGGGAGTAAGAGAAATGTGAAGTGAGGGTAAGAATGAAAAAAAAAAGTTGTTTATTATTAATATTATCATTATTATTATTATTATTATTATTATTGCTGTAGCCACTGCTTCAAGATAAGATGCAAGGTGCAGTGAGGAAGAACAGAGAGAGACTGTCTGCCAGTAATCCTGATCCCTGTTTCCTACTACCCCTTAATCAAAATTTAACTCATGGATATTTAACTACTTAACTGTCAAGTTATCATTCCTAGACCCTTTACCTGATTGTCTTATCTGGCCTTTTACCTGCCCTGTCATACAAGTTGGAATCAACTCAAAGAAAATGGTTTTTATATTTTTGTTGGTATACACATATGTATTGTTAACAATATGAAAGAGTGTAGCTGCCTTTTAGAGTAGGACATAGACAATATTATGCATCTTAAACTATGCTGGGTCTTACAGATATAAAGAGTTGATGGATCTTTTAGCCCACTGTCAAGAATATTACAGTATAGTTGGTGAAAGGAGAAATGGTCTTTTAAACAATAAATGATCATAGCTGCTGACTACTAAAATGGTAATGTAAAGTAAAAGTGCCAACGTATTAAAAGAGATAAGAGATTAATTCAAATGTGTTGGCTCATTCCTTTTTAGTAAGCAAACTGTCTTTCAGCAAAATAAAGTAATTAATATGTCATTAAGTTATCTGTAAGAAAAGCATTTATTCAGCAATTTGAAAGAGCTTAAGCCTATTTTAACCAATGAAAATCAAAACACACAACATGCCGCAGAAGACCATTGGACCATTTTTCCTTATAAAAAAAAAAAAATGATGCTAAATGTGAATAGATTATTTCTTAAATGTATTCTATCTCCTCATTTAACAGATAAAAATCGGAACAAAATAAACATACATTGTTTTGTTAGGTACAATCGAGTCGGTTCTAACTCATAGCAAACCTAGGTATAACAGAATGAAACATTGCCTGGTCCTGAACTATCTGCACAATCATTGCTATGTTAGAGCCTGTTGCTATAGCCATTGTGCCAATCCTTCACCTTGAGGGTCTTCTCCTTTTTGGCTGACCCTCTAAACAAGCAAGATGTCCCTCCCCAGGCCCATCTCCAAAATCCATGAGGCAGAGTCTCACAGTCCTCATTTCTGAGGAGCATTCTGGCTGTACTGCCTCCACGGTAAATTTTTTCATTCTTCTGGCAGTCTGTGCTATGGTCAATATTCTATGTTAATAGCACCATACTTCAGCTACATCAATTCTTCTTGAACCTTCCTTTTTTATTGCCCAGTTTTAACATGCATATGAAGAAATTGAAAATGCCATGGTTTCATTCAGGGGCACCATAGTTCTCAAGGTGATATCTTTGATTTTTAACACTTTAAAAATATATTTTGCAGCAGATTTGCCCAATGCAATATGTCATTTGATTTTTTGATGGCTGGTTCCATAGACACAAGTAAAATAAAAGAGTTGACAACATCAATTTATCTCCATTTTTCATGATACTGCTTATTTACCCCCTTGTGAGGATTTTTATGTTGCAGTGTAATCCATACTAAAGGTTGTAGCCTTTGATCTTCATTAGTGAGTTCTTCAAGTGCTCTTTGCAAGCAAGATTTTATCATCTGCATATCATAGGTTACTAATGAGTTGTCTTGGATAGCTAGTGTTGCTATAACAGAAATACCACTAGTGGATGGCTGTAACAAACAGAAATTTATTCTCTCACAGTTTTGGAGGCTAGAAGACCAAATTCAGATCGTCAGCTCTGGGTAAGATTCTTGCTTTCTTTCAACATCTGCAGGCCCATCGTTCTCTGGAGATCTCCATGTGTTTTGACTCTGCCTCTGCATCTTGGAACTTCCGCATGCAGGGCCCTGGTTCCAAAGGATTCAATTCATTCTCAACTCTTTTTTCCTTGGTGGTAATGAGGCCCTTCTTCTCTGCTCATTTCTCTCTCCTTTCATCTCTTGTAATATAGAAGATGATGCAGGCCACACTTCAGGGAAGCTCTCCTTACACTGAATCAGGGCTATGACCTGAACAGCCTTGCTATATGTCACCCCAGTCCCTTTATAACTGATTGACTAATGACTTCAGATCATGTCATGGGTGATGCTTATGTCATTGTGTAACTACCAGATTGTATCACTGCATAACTGTCAAATAACTGAGAATCAAAATCCAGGCAAGACGACACAGATTTTTGAGGGACACGATAAAATCCACGACATTAGTATTCTTTCAATCCTGATGCTGTATTCTTCCTCATATAGTCCAGCTTCTTGGATTATTTGCTCAGCATGCATATTGAATATACAAAAAGATACAATCTTGATGCACATCCTTTCTTATTTTAAAGCACGTGGTATCCCTTTGTTTTGTTCATATGATTACCTTGTTGTCTATTTATAGATTCCTCATGAACACAGTTATGTGTTCAGGCATTCTCATTCTTCTCAATGTTACCCATAATTTGCTATGTTCCACAGAGTTAAATGCTTTTACATAGTCAATAAAACATGGATAAACATCTTTCTGGCATTCTCTGCTTTCAGCCAAGATCCATCTGACATCTGCAGTGACATCCCTCGTTCCACATCCTCTTCTAAGTCCAGTCTGAATTCAGACCAATTCTCTGTCCATGCAACCATTTTTGAATTATCTACAGCAAAATTTTACTTGTGTGTGATATTAATAATATTAGTTGATAATTTTCACATTCTACTGGCTCATTTTTCTTTGGAATGGACATGAGTATGGATCCTTTCCAGTCATTAGGCCAAGTAGCTATTTTCAAATTTCTTGACATACACAAATGAGCACTTCTAGCATTGAATCACCTTGTTGAAACGTCTCATTTAGCATTCCATCAATTTTGGAGACTTGTCTTTTCCCAATGCCTTTAGTGCAGCATGAATTTCTTTCAGTACCATCAGTTCTTGATCATATTCTACTTCTTGAAATGGTTGAATGTTGGCCATTTTTTTGGGTCCAGTGACACTGTGTTCCTTTCATCTATTTTGATACTTCTTCCATTGTTCAACATTTTACAAATAGAATTAGATTTTACAACTTGAGGCTTGAGATTTTTGAAATTTGAAGCCATTTCCATTATTTATTTATTTTTTATCTGCTCTTTCACCCAAGTTAATACATGTCTTTTAGTGGTTTACCCTCCCTTCCCTTTCAATCTCTGGTAACCATCAAAGAATTTTTGTTTTCATGGGAAAGATTTTTCTTGACTTTTTTCAGTAATGGCATCATATAGTTACCTCTTTTGTGACTGACTAATTCCACTTAGCACAATGTCCTCTAGGTTCATCCATGTTAGATGTTTCCAGATTCATCATTGTTCTTTAACATTACATAGTACTCCATGTGTGTATGTAACATACATTATCCTAATATTTCTTTTTTATTTTCGTTGGTTCTGCTGTGATGTCAACCATTTCATTTGTTATTCATGTTATTTGCATCTTCTCCTTCTTTCCTCTTGTTAACTTTGCCAGTTGTTTGTCATTTTTAATATTCTTTTCAAAGAACTAACTTCTAGTCTTGTTGATTCTCTCTCTTGGTTTTTCTGTTGTCAGTTTAATTTATTTTGCTCAAATCTTTATTATTTCCTTTCTTCTAGTGACTATAGGCTTTTGCTCTGTTTCTAATTGTTGGAGATGTTGGGTTAATATGTTGATTTTGGCTTTTTCTTCGTTTTTAATGTATAACTTTATTGCTATTAATTGCCCTTTGAACACTGCTTCTGTGTCCCAAAGATTTTGGTATAATTTTGTTCTCGTTTGATTGAAGAAGTTTGTTTTTTCATTTTTTATTTCTTCTATTGCTCAGTAGTTTTTAAGTAGAGTTTTATTCAGTTTCTATATGTTTGCTTTATTTTTCTTTATCTTTTATCTTCCTATTGTTCATTTTTAATTTTATAGCACTGTGATATGAGAAGATGCTTTACAGTATTTCTGTGTCTTTAAATTTATTGAGACTTGTGTTGTGGGCTATCATATGGTCTATTCTGGAGAATGTTCTCTGTACAATAGAAAATAATGGGTCTTGTTATTAGGTGAATTGTTTTTTATATATGTATAAGTTCAATTTGGTTGATTGTGTTATTCAGTTTTTCTGTGTGTTTTCTTTGTTGAGTTTCTAGCAGTTCTACCCTTCATTGGAAGTGATGTATTGAAGTCTCTTACTATTACTGTGGAGTCGTATATATGTCTTTTCAATTCTGTTAAAGTTTGATTTATGTGTTTTGGTACTCTTGCATTGAGTGTGTAGATATTTATTACAGTTATGTTCTCTTGTTCAATTGACCCATTAATATATAAAATGTCCTTAAAATGTCCATAAAATGTTCTTACTTGCTATTATGATCATTTTGTCTTAAAGTCTATTTTATTAGAAATTAATATTGCCACTGCTATTGTTTTTTGATTGCCTTTTGTTGATATGCTTTTCTCCAACCTTTGATTTTCAGTCTGTCTCTTTGTCTCTAAGGTATATCATCTCTTGTAGACATCATACTGAAGGGTCATGTTTTATCCATTGTGCAACTCTTTGTTTCTTAATTAATATATTTAATCAATTTAAATTCAACATAATTATCAGCAAATATGAATTTTTTGCTGTCATTGTTTTTTGTGTGTGTGCATTGTGTCATTTTTGTGTGTGTGTTGTTGTTGATTTCTTTGTTCCATATTATTTTCTGTACTGAGCTCATTTTTTTTTTATTAACTTTCTTATCATTTCCATTGTTGCTATTGTTTTAGTATTTGCTAAATATCTATGACTTTCTACATTTTCATTTTGATGAGCTTTATTAATTTTCTTTGAGTGTACCCTGTATTTTAGGAACCCTGGTGGTGCAGTAGTGAAGTGTTCAGTTGTGAAACAAAAGATCAGTGGTTGGAACCCACCAACCACACTGTAGGAGAAAGGATTCGGTAATCTGCTCCCATAAAGATTTCACCAAAAGAAATTGTATAGCACAATTTTATTGTTTCCTATAGGGTGTTATAGGGTCAGTATGAGTCAGAGTCAATTTGATTGTGATGGAATTGACTTTTTATTTTATCTAAATTCTAAGATCATGCCTAATTATTTTACAAATTTTGATTTCTGAATATCTAGATTGAAAAAATATCTACATTTCACTCTTGCATGAATAAAACATATCCTTTAAAACATTGTACACATGCTGTCATTTTTACTAAGAGAGATATTTATATACCACATAAAATTATGGGGAAAATATGCCATATGAACAATAGCAATGAGTTTCTTTTGTAAATGTTTCTTGTCTAGGAATACATCTGCTCTGAGTTAGAAAAGTTAGTTACTCAAAAGTTTGTTGATGAACTGTTGTTCAATAGTGTCTGTTTTCCTAAGATGAAAATATCCAAAAGCTAAAATGTATGGTTGACACTTCATTAAAACAACTCCAGCAAAGATAATATCAGGACTATGATTCTTTTTGAGAAAAAAAAAAAAAAAAAAAAGAGGGAGGGTTTATAAGACTAACAGCTACAAAAGTAATTAGAACACTATCCAAGCAAATTAAAATAATTATATATGTTATACATTTTTTTTTATTCAATTATTATTTAAAATGCAAAGTTTTTACATGAAGCTTTGACAACAATTACAATTAAAACTTCATAATACTTTGCAGTACCTTGGGGAATCTATTTGTTCAAATACAAATTATTTTACAAAATTTGCTATAATCCATAATAACAATTTTGATGAAAGTCTTTCACTTTGTTTTTCTATGTGAAAGAACACACTCTCAACTAGATTTTTCTATTTCTCATGTAACTCTGTGGGATAATGCCATTCATTAAAACTATTTAAAAAAGCCCTGAAATTTCTCCCCATTGGATTCTTTTAAAGAGTCTAAATCAGTAGAAGAAATAATATTTTACCTCAAGATAAAACATCAGAAAAAAATCTTCTTCTGTGTTTTAAAAACGATGGTTAAATATATTTGGTGGCATAACATTATTATTATTATTTATTTATTTATTTTTAAGATTTGAGGTGATAGAGGAGTGAGGAACTTTAAATAAATGAGACTAGTTATTGTGGAGATATTAGGTCAGGGTTGCATGATATGAAATATTTTACAATCTGAAAATTTTAACTATACTTATTTATAAAATCCACCATTTATCTGACAGCTTTTCATAATGTGGTGGCTCGTGTGTTGCTATGATGCTGGAAGCTATGCCACTGGTATTTCAAAAACCAGCAGGTCCACCCATGTTGGACAGGTTTCAGTGGAGCTTCCAGAGTAAGACAGATGAGGAAGAAGTAATTCCTGATCAACTTCTGTTGAAAAAAAAAAAAAAAAA
>NW_006922423.1:668839-672344 GCF_000298275.1 Orycteropus afer afer
AAAAAAAAAAAAAAAATTGACCATTGAAAACCTTATGGATAGTAGAGGAACATTGTCTGATATTGTGACAGAAGATGAACCTCCTATCCCTAGGTACAAAGGTACTAAAAATATAACCAAGCAAAAGGTGCATCCTCAAAGTTGAGTTGATCTTAATGATATGCATGAAGTAAGGCTTTTTGGACATTCATTTGCTAATGTGGCATGGCTCAAAATGAGAAGAAACAGTTGCAAACATCCATTAATAATTAGAATGTGGAATGTGCCGTGTATAAATCTTGGAAAATTAGAAGCTGTCAAAATGAAATTGAAATGGCATGCATAAAGATGTTATCTTAAGCATTATAATATGAATTAGTATTGGTCATTCTGAATTGGACAATTATGTATTCTACTATGTCAAGAATGACAGATTGAAGAGGAATTGGCTCATATTCATCATCAAAAAGACCATTTCAAGATCTATCCTGAAGCACAATGCTGTCAGGGAGAGGATAATCATACATCTACAAGGAAGAACAGTTAATACATCTATTATTCAAATTTATGAACCAACCACTAAGGCCAAAGATGAAGAAATGAAAGATTTTTACCAACTTCTGCAGTCTGGAATTGATCAAACATGTAATCAAGATGCATTGATAATTACTGGTGATTATAATGTGAAACTTGGAAATAAAAAAGAAGGATTAGTTCTTGGAAATATGGCCTCAGTGACAAAAATGACACTGGACATCATTTAATAGAATTTTACAAGAAAAATAAACAATTCATTGCAAATGCCTTTTTCAACAACATAAACAGTGACTATATATACATGGACCTCATTGGATGGTATACATAAGAATCAAATTGAGTACATTTGTGTAAAGAGACAATGGAGAAGCTCAATATCATCAGTCAGAAGATGGCTAGGGGCCAACTATGGAACAGACCAACAATTACTCACACGCAAGTTCAAGTAGAAGCTGATGAAAAATAAAACAAGACCATGAAAGTCAAAATACAACCTTCAATATATCCCATCTGAATTTAGAGACCATCTCAAGAATAGATTTGACATATTGAACACTAATGACTAATGATCAGAAGAGTTGTGGGGACATTATACATGAAGGACATCATGCATGAAGTAAGTGAAAGAGCATTAAAAAGAAGAAGGAAGAGAAGAAAGAGAAAAAAAGAAAGAAGGAAAAGAACAAAATACATTTCAGAGTAGATCCCAAAATATGCTTTTAAACCTAGAGTAGCTAAAGTAAAGAAATGATGAAGTAAAAGAGCTAAACAGAACATTTAAAAGGTTGCCCGAGAAGGCAAAATAAAGTATTATAACAAAATGTGCAAAAGTATTAAAAGTATTATAACAAAATGTGCAAATTCCTGGAGTTTGGAAGCCAAAAATGAAATATGCTTGGCATTTCTCAAGCTGAAAGAAATGAAGAAAAAATTCAAGCCTCGAGTTGCAATATTGAAGGATTCTATGGGCAAAATGTTGAATGACAGAGGTAAGACCAAAAGAACATAAAAGGAATACAATGAGTCAGTGCACCAAAAAGAATTTGTGGATGTTCAAACATTCTAGGAGGTAGCATATGATGAAGAACTAATGGTAGTGAAGGAGGAAGTCCAAGCTGCGCTGAAGGCAATGGTGAAAAACAGCTCTTCAGAAATTGATGGAATACAAGTTGAAATATTTCAACAAACAGATAAAGAGCTGGATGTGATCACTCATCTATGCCAAGAAATTTGGAAAACTGACTTGGCCAACAGACAGGTAGAGAACTTCATCTGTGCCCATTCCAAACAAAAGGTGATGTAACATTGTACACAGGTAAATTTTTGTTGAAAGTAATTAAAAAATCATTGCAGCAGTACGATGACAGGAAACTGCCAGAAATTCAAGCTGGATTCTGAAGAGGATGTGGAATAAGAGGTGCCATTGCTGATATCACATTGATCTTACCTGAAACAGAATATTAGAGAAATGTTTGTCTGTGTTTTATTGTTTATACAAAGGCATTTGATTGTCTGGATCATACCAAATTATAATTGCAAAAAATGGGAATTTCAAAACAGTTAATTGTGCTCCTGCAGTATCTGTAAATAGACAAAAAGACTGTCTTTCAAAGAGAACAAGGGAATACTGCCTGGTGTCAAAGCAAGAAAGGTATGCATAAGCATTGTATCCTTTTACCATAAATATCCAATCTGTATGCTGAGCCAATAATCAATGAAGCAGGACTATATGAACAGGAATATGGGATCAGGATTGAAGGTAGACATTAAAAATCTGTGACATGTAGATGGAATAACTTTACTTGTTGAAAGTAAAGAAGACTTGAAGCACTTATTGATGAACTATGACCTTCAGTATTGGTTATAAATGAATATTAAAAAAAATAAAAACTCATTGCCATTGAGTCAAGTCATAGTGACCCCTCCTTGGGTTTCTGAGGCATATCTCTATGGAAGTAGATTTCCCAATCAATTGTCTTCTGCGTAGTGGCTGGACACAAGTGGACCAATAAGCAGCATCATGATAAGTAGAGAAAATTATTGAAGTTATCAAGAATTTAATTTTACTAGGATCCACAATCAATGGTGATAGAAACAGCCATCAAGGGAAAAAAAAAAAAAAAAAAAAAAAAACCTAAGAGAGTTCCAGTAAGATGGAGGAATTGGCAGACAAACTACACAGACCGTCTTCAACAAAGAAAAAAGAACCAAATAACACAGATAGAGAAGATAATCTTGGAGCCCTGAGCTTTGAAAGGAAGGATACAGAGGTGGACTAAACTCCAACTAGTAGAAGAACCTGCATGACAACACTGAAAAGGAGACATTCAGAGCTGTGGACTGTTAGTGATCCTGATGGCACGGAGAGTTTGGATATTACCAAGTGGCAATATAACACAAGAGTTAACCTAAAAATTGGCCCTGCTAGCCAGGAGCTGCACAGACAACTGTACTGGTGGCTGGTGAATAAAAGGAGAAGCAGAGAAGAGGGAGATGGGCTGAGTGTGGACTTTTGGCTATTTTGGATATTTAAAGCAACAGTGTTCTCTCAGATTTTAGGGACCTAAGAATAGACAGGCAGCCCCAGGGTTACAGCTGAGGAGAGACAACTCAGGGACACCCAAAGTAGCAAGTGGGAAGAGCAGGAGAAAGGGGATTAAAAGCCAGGAAACCAGAGAGAAGAACAGTCAGCTGAAGGGATCAGGTGAGGAGAGGAAACTCAGGCACACCCAGAGTAGCAGGCAAGAAGAGCAGGAGAAAGGGGATAAAAGCCAGGAACCAAACAGAAGAGCAGTCAGCCCCAGGATTACAGGTGAGGAGAGACAACTCAGTGAAGCCCAAAGTAGCCAGTGGAAAGAGCAGGAAAAGAGAATTAAAAGCCAGGAAGCCAGAGAGAAGAGCAATCAGCCAAAGGGATTAGGTGAGGAGAGGAAACTCAGGCCTGCCCAAAGCAGCAGGACCGGAGAGCAGGGGAAAGGGGATAAAAGCC
>NW_006922423.1:672511-672953 GCF_000298275.1 Orycteropus afer afer
TGGGGGTGATACGAGAGGTCTCCAACAGCAAGACAAAGTTGTCTGTCGGTTTGTCCTACTGTGGTGACACATAGACTTGAGTTTTGAGGCTGAGCCTCTGGTGTTTAAAACCCAGTGAGATGCACCTGGTGCACAGGTAAACAGCCCAGCTTATAGACTGAGACAGACTAGGAAGAAGGAAGAGGCCGTCCATTTCTCAAAGAATTGGTCAAGGAAAACCTTATGAACAGCAAAGAAACACAGTTTGGTACATTACCGCACACCTTTAGGAATAGTCCGTTTAGGCTAAAAGGCTCTCAATATAGGACTGGGAAAGAGTTGCAATATCTGAGTTAACTCAGCCTTACTCATATGGAAAAGAGAAAGCTTTCAAGACCTTCATTTGCTGATGTGCCACCACTCCAATTGAAGAGAAACAGCCACAGACATCCATTAATCATCG
>NW_006922423.1:674814-676191 GCF_000298275.1 Orycteropus afer afer
AGTCGGAAATGACTCGACAGCACTTAACAACAAAAAGAATAGCCTTCACTTGCTGGGGACTCAAGGACATACCTGACATGAAGGTCTGGAAAGGTATGATATTCCCCCTTGTTACTCTTATATCTAACACCCCGTGGTGAATGGAGGTGCAGCCATCCCTCAGTCCCACCAACCTTCTGGCCTGCAGAATTCCTTCTCAGTCTATGTGCTCTGATGGAGCCAGGGTGCCCTGCCCCACACTGTCTAATCTTTTTTCCCGTTTATTTATTTATTTATCTTAGTTTGGGGTTTTTTTGTCAGTTTTAAAATTATTATTATTTTTAACATTATTTGTTCTTTTTTTCATCCTTTATACTATTATCCTTTCTTCTTCCCTTCCCAGGTTCTAGTTTTCATCGTTTTCTCACTTCCCTGTTCCTGGTTACCATCTTTTTCTTTCTTGTGGTTCTCCCCATTCCACGTTATCTTTTTTCCTTTTTTTCCATTTTTTTTCTTCCTTATCCTCCTACTCTACCTCTTTTCTCTTATCGCCCATTCCCAGATACTGCAGGTTATTTTTTTCTTTCTTTCTTTTTTTCCCCTTTTTGTATGCATGTTTGTTTTGGCCTTTTAAGGTATTTCTTTAAATATTCCCTCTCATTTATTGCCTTACTTCTTTTTTCTTCCTTCCTTCTTTTTTCTCTTTTTGATGATTGCTCCTGTGTGTTTATGTAGTGTGTGGATTTTGTCCTCTTGATTTTAATTTTTGATGGTTCTTCAATAGCTGTTTTTTGTTTAATTGAGTGGGAGACAGCAACTGTGCCTGTACAACACAATCACACCCACACCACCTGTAGCTCCCCTTACTGAATGTGAGCCACCACTTCCTTTTGCACCAACTGGCCAATGATACACAACCACCAAAAAGAACCTGACTCACTCTTAATTGCTCTTCACAAATAATTAACAGAGATCTGTGCAGCCACTCTCTTTCTCTAGCACATCCACCAGGAGACAGGTGGTACGTGCATAAGTGCTAACAGCCAGCTAATAACAGAGTAGCACAGTACCCTGCATACTCAGATACATAAAAAAAAAAAAAAAAAAAGAAAAAGAAAGGAAAATGTTGGGTGAATCACTCCAACATAAAACCACCAACAATTAAATATAAATACAACAATGTCACAATGTCTCAGAGACAACAGACCATCATAGTCCACATAAAGAAGTAAGATAAAGCAATAGAAACAAGGGAGCAGGATACTGATCCAGAACATACTCCTGAGAAAGAAGTAGCATAGGAACTCCCTGATAGGGAATTCAAAAGAATTATACATAGTTACCTTCAACAGATTAAGGGACAAATCAAGAAAAATACTGACAAAACTAAGGAAAACA
>NW_006922423.1:677387-682638 GCF_000298275.1 Orycteropus afer afer
CATAGTCAATAAAACACAAGTAAACACCTTTCTGGTCTTCTTTACCTTGAGCCAAGATCCATCTGTCAGTAGCGATGATATCCCTCATTCCACGTCCTCTTCTGAATCCAGCTTGCATTTCTGGAAGTTCTCTGTCAATATACTGCTGCAATCATTTTTGAATTTTCTTCAGTAAGATTTTACTTGCATGCAACATTAATGATATTGTTCGATAATTTCCTCATTCTGTGGGATCACCTTCTTTGGAATGGGTACAAATATGTATCTCTTCTAGTCAGTTGGCCAGGTAGCTGTCTTCCAAATCTCTTGGCATAGCCAAGTGAGTGCCTCCAGCGGGGCTTCCATTTATTGAAACATCTCAGTGGGTATTCTGTCAATTCCTAGACCTTTGTTTTCACCAATTCTTTCAGTGCAGCTTCGACTTCTTCCTTCAAACCATTAGTTCTTGAACATATGCCACCTCCTGAAATGGATGAAGATCTACCAGTTCTTTTTGGTACAATGACTCTGTGTATTTCTTCCATCTTCTTTTGATGTTTCCTGCATTATTCAATATGTTGCCCATACAATCTTTCAGTATTGCAACTCAAGGTTAAATTATTTCTTCTGTGCTTTCAGCTTGAGAAGTGCTGAGTGTGTTCTTCCCTTTTGATTTTCTAACTCCAAGTCTTTGCACATTTCATTATAGTAATTGGCTTTTCTGTTCGAGCTGCTCTTTGAAATCTTCTGTTCAGCTCTTTTGTCTTGTCATTTCTTCCCTTTGCTTTAGCTACTCTTTACTCAAGGGCAAGTTTCAGAGTCTCTTCTGACATCCATTTTTGTCTTTTTTTTTCTCATGTTTTTAATGACCTCTTGCTTTCTTCATGGATGATATTCTTGATGTCATCCCATAATTCTTCTGGTTTTTGATCACTGGTGTTCAATGCATCAAATCTAGTCTTTAGATGGTCTCTAAATTCAGGAGGGATATATTCAAGGTTGTATTTTGGCTCTTGCAGACTTATTTTAATTATCTTCAACTTCAAGTTGAACTTGTATATGAGTAGTTGATGGTTTTTCCACAATCAGCTCCTGGCCTTGTTTTCGCTGAAGATATTGAGCTTTTCCATTGCCTGTTGCCATAGATGTAGTCAATCTGATTCTTGTGTACTCCATCTGGTGAAGTCCACATGTGTAGCTGCTATTTGCATTCTTGAATAATTATTTTGCAGTGAATAAGTCATTGGTCTTGCAAAATTCTATCATGCAATCTCCAGCATTATTTCTGTCACCAAGGCCAAATTTTCCAACTACCAGTGATTCTTCTTTGTTTCCCACATTTCCATTCCATCACCAGTGATAATCAACACATATTGATTGCATGTTCAGTCAATTTCGGACTGCAGAAGTTGATAAAAATCTTCAATTTCCTTATCTTTGGCTTTGGTGGTTGGTGAGTACATTTGAATGATAGTAGTATTAATGGGTCTTCCTTGCAGGCATATGGATATTATCTTATCACTGACAACATTGTACTTCAGGACAGATCTGTAAACATCCTTTGTGATGATGAATGCCATGCCATTCCTCTTCAAATTGTCATTCCCAGCATAGTAGATCTTATAGTTACCTGATTCAAAATGGCCACAACTGATCCATTTCAGCTCACTAATGCCTAGGATATCAATCTTTCTGCATTCCATTTCATTTTTGACAACTTCCAGTTTTCCTAGATTTATACTTCTCACAGTCCATGTTCTGATTTTTAATAGGTGTTTGCAGCTGTTTCTCCTCAATTTGAGTTGTGCCACACATCAGCACTTAGAGCTCCTGAAAGACTTACTTTATCCATATCATTAAGATTTGTTCTACTCTGATGAGGCAGTTCATTCCCAGTCCTATTTTGAGTGTCTCCCAACCCAAGGGACTCATCTTCCTGTACTGTGTCAGACAATGTTTCCAAACTATTCATAAAGTTGCCCAGTGATGTACCAGAAAATGTTTCTTTGTTATTCATTAGGTTTCCTTGGCCAATTTTTTGAGAAGCAGATGGCCTCTTCTTTCTTCTTTGTGTGTTTCAGTCTGTAAGCTGCATTTAAACCTGTGCAGGATGTGCAACCATGCTGGCATTTGAAACAACGGTGGCATAACCTCAAGCTTCACAGCAATGTGCAAGACCTACAGGATGACAAATTGACAGACAACTTTGTCTTCCTTAGCTGTTAGAAATCTTTGAACCCTTTGCTTACCTAATTCTTACCTAGTTCCTGCTGCTCTTGTGGTCCCTGGCTACTCCTTTCCTTTCCTGACTCTAGAGGATTGGGGTCTTGCCTGCCTCCTGCCCCTTACCTGGTTCCTGCCACTCCTGTTCCCCCCCTCATTAGCCATTAGAGAGATGCAAATCAAAACATCAGTGAGATACCATCTGGCCCCAGCCCTACTGTCTTCAACAAGACAGAAAATAACAAATCCTGGCATGGATGTAGAGATATTGGGACTCTCACACACTGCTGGTGGGACTGTAAAATGATACAACTGCTGTGGAAAGCAGTGACAATTCCTTCAAAAGTTGGAATTAGAAATATCATTTGACAAAGTAATTTGATTACTAGGTATATATCCTAAGAAGTGAGAGGCAAACAAGAACAGATATATGCACACACATGTTCATTGCAGCACTATTTACAATAACAAAAATATGGAAACAACCTAGGTACTTATCAACAGAAGAGTGAATAACCAAGCTATGGTACATATACCCAATGGAATACTATGCAACCGTAAAAAATAATGTAGAATCTGCAGAACACCACAGAATGTGAATGAACTTGAAAGACATTATGTTGAGTAAAATAAGTCAATCACAGGAGGACAGCTATTATTTTAGTCCATTGTTTTCAAAAAATCAAGGAAAGGTTTATATATGGAAGGAAATTTTCTTTGTTGATTACCAGGGGTGGGAGGGTAGAGGAAGGCACACTGTTAGATAGATATTGACATTGACAAGTATTGATCTGGATGAAGGGAAGGGCAATGTACCAAATGTGAGTGATCAACACAGTGGCATTGAAGAAGAGGAAGACATAGAGAGGTCCATGGGAGGTACAGACCACAAAGATGAACCCTTTTGCACATACAGTACTGCATTGTCAATGAAGGCAAACATTGGTCTATAAGTAAATACATGGGAGGACAGGCTTAATGATTAGGTATGTCTATACAGAGGGGAGTGTGCTTCTGACAATGTAAGGGCTGGCAGACAATGTTTCTACAAGTGTATTTGTATGTTCTATAAAAATTCACAGGCATATAGTAGAGCTGATAAAAGATACATTTGTAGTTACTTCTTGGCCACAGCCAACAACCCAGAGGGAGTGAATAGTTGGACCTGTGGGCTCAGGACCGTAGTCACAGGGGACATCAAGTTCAATTGGCATAACATACTATATAAAAAAACATTATTTCACATCTTACTTTGGCAAGTAGCATCTGGGATCTTAAAAGCTAGATGCAACAATGGGTCTCTCCTCATCCAGAGCAAAGAAGAATGAAGAAAACCAAAGACACATGGAAACAATTAGTCCAAGGGACTGGTATACCATGCAATCCTCAGCCTATACGACTATGGACCAAAAGAACTAGATGGTGCCTGGCTACCACTGTCAACCACTCAGAGGGGGATCTATGTTGGAGATCCTGAATAGAGTGCAAGAACAATGTGGACCAAAACACAAATCATTAAAAAAAAGGGCGGGACCATATTTGCTGGTCTGATGGGACCTGGTGGAACCCTTGAGACTGTAGTCCCTAGCTGCCCTTCAGGTCTGAAATTGGACCCACTCCTGTGGATTCCAGCCAAACAAAAGACAGGTATATGAGCTCAATATTTGCATTAGCTAGATACACTCTTTGGAGAGATCAATCATGGGAGAACAGAGGGGCTGTGTATGTATGGGAAGACAGCTTTGGGGGTAGGAATTCATGGGAGGGAAGGACACAGAGAAGAGGTGGCTATGGGGTGTTGGTGTGAGGGGAGCTGTTGCTTTGTGGGAAATTGCAGTCAATGTCATGGGACAAAGTGTATGTGAGCTGCTATATGGAAAATGAATTTGCTCTCTAAACTTTCACTCAAATCACAATAAAAATTAAAAAAAAATAGAGCATTAGGCAAATCTGCTGCTGAAGACATCTTTAAAATGTTAAAAAGCGAAGATGTCACTTTGTGGACTAAGATATGGCTAACTCAAGCCATGATATTTTCAATCACCTTATGCACACGTGAAAGCTAGACAATGAATAAGGAAGACCGAAGAAGAATTAATACAGTAGAATTATGTCGTTTGCAAGAAATACTGAATATACACCATGGACTGCTGAAAGAACGAACAATTAGTCTTGTATAAAATAGACTTAGAATGCTCCTGAGAAGGGAGCATGGTGAGCCTTCATCTCAGGTACTTTGGACTTGTTATCGGGAGGGACCAGCTCTGGAGAAGAGCATTATAGCAGAGGGTCTGCAGAAAAGAGGAAGATCTTCAATGTGATAGATTGACCTAGAGACTGAAACAATGGTCTCGAACAGCAATGATTGTGAAGATGGTGTAGGACCTGTCAGTGTTCTGTTCTGTCAAACATTGGGTCTCTGTGAGTTGTAACCAACCTGAAGGCAAAACAACAACAAAAAGAACAACAAAAGTATAAGATATCTGCACACACACTTATTTAGGGCAATACATTAATCAGGAACACAGATAAAAATGGAAAATAAGCTAATTACCTATGTACCCATCTCATTTTATGAAAAATTGTGTAAAAGTTTACACTGTGTGCACAATTTTCATATACTTAGATATTAGATTCTCTACTATAGGCTATTTGAGATGAGAAGTAGTTGTTTGACTTGTTAGGAAAATAGTTTAAAAAAATAAAAAATGCCCTTTGATTTGAATCTGACTGATAAAAAGCCTGTAGGACAGAGTAGAACAGCCCCATAGGGTTTCTGGGCTGTAGTATTTACAGAATCAGACTGGAACATTTTTATCCCACTGAGCAGCTGATAAGTTTAAACTGCTGACCTTTTGGTCAGCAGGCGATCACTTAACCACTGGCTACCAAGGCTCCTTAGGAAAGCATGATAACAGTAATAATGTAAAGCTGACAATAAATGAGGAAACGGAATTGGTGCCACAGCAGACGTGAAAGGCAAGGCAAAGCGCTGAGCGAGAGTAACATCCTCACAGAAATA
Organism: Orycteropus afer afer; assembly: GCF_000298275.1. Lineage (NCBI taxonomy): Eukaryota > Metazoa > Chordata > Mammalia > Tubulidentata > Orycteropodidae > Orycteropus > Orycteropus afer. Next base: position 682,612 of record NW_006922423.1, read on the forward strand.
GGATTGACTGATTTTGACTGATTTAGG
>NW_006922423.1:682842-685251 GCF_000298275.1 Orycteropus afer afer
GCAGCTGTCCATCAGGGTCCGATTGGTGTGGGGGCTCCCAGCCCAACCAGGAGGAGAAGATCATCCTTTAAGGGAATATTAACCTGGCACGAGCAGTTAAATCTCAAATCAGGCAGGCCGGTGTGCAATGTCAGAGCCTCGGCAGGGTGAGTAGAGCATCTTTGCCCTTGAAAACATTATTTTCAAAGTATTTATTCAAATTATTAAAACATTCAAAATATTATTTCCCACTAAAAAGGACTAGGATTTGTTGAAAAATAATAAATTCCAAACCTGGGACAGAGAAAGCATAACATCATCATGTAATAGGTTATTGTGCCAAAAAACAAGGAAATACTTTTTAAAACGATTTTAAATGATGGAGATGTGTTAAAAAGACACAGAAGGCAATTTGATTGATCTCCCAGTGAGCAATGAGAAGGTAATTTGAATATCAAAACAAACAGCAATACAATGTATTCACACTTACTGAATAAAATTTTTGTTATTGTTGGTATATGCCGTCAAATCGGACCGACTCATAGAGACCCCTTCTTGGGTTTCCAAGGCAGTATCACTATGGAAATAGATTGTCCCATCTTCCTTCCAATGAGTGGCTAGTGGATTTGAAGCACCAGCCTTCTGGTTAGCAGTCAAGTGCCTTAGGGACTATGCTACCAGGGAGCCATAATTCCGTACAAGTATGAATAATGAATATATTAAATGTTTGGTGATGAATGAGATATTTACATATTTTCAAACTAATTATTCACAAATTCTTATTAATTATAACAGGTAAAAAGAAATTTACAATAGAGCAGTCTGTCCAGATATCAGCTTGATCCCATGCTCAGTTATCATCAGTCCTGAAGTAAATCGATTTTAGATGTTCCCTCATAGGATGGATGCAGAGGGAAGAATATAGCATGGCTCCTGTGATATAACTACCAAAGATACACATCCTGAGAAAACATCAAGCAAATCCTGATTGAGGGACAATTTTCAGAAACATTGTCTCATAATTTTCAAATTATAAAGATAATGAAAGTCAAAGGAAGACTGAAAAACTGCTCAAGACTGGCTATAGGAGTGAGACAAGAGACTTATGCACAAAGCAGGACACTGAACTGGATCCTTCCAGTGTAAACTGTATTATTAAGGAAATAGGTAAAACTCAAATGGTGTCTCAAGGTTAAATAATAAATATGTATCATGTTAATTTTCTGATTGTGAAGATTATATTAAACAACTCCATCATAAGTCAGTTCTGAAGTAAGTTGAATACAGTTTTTGTTTTAATTTCCTAAAACTGTCCCTGTTTTAGGAAATATTCACTAAAGTATTTTAGAGTGACAGGGCATCAATACGGCAACTTACTCTAAAATGTGTAATTTAAAACATAATTTAAAAGAATTCAAAAGAATTTTTGTACTATACTTCCACATATTATGTAAGTTAATGATTATGGTAAAATAAAGTAAGAAAATTATGTAAGCATACATGATGATTTTTTGAAATTTATCAGATTTGAGTTACTCAGCTCATAAGCAAACAGTAAGGGATTTCTGTATTTTATATAGGTTTGAATATATAGGTTTGACAATTTACCAGTAGTACTTGGGTACTTCTGTAACCCATCTCTTTATTGCTAAATAAATAATTGCTAGAACAATGAAACAGAAAAATCAAAAAGGATACAAGATACATGAAAACTATCAAACAACTTAGCTTAACTGATGAATATATAACATCTTACCCAAAAATTATAGACTACACATTATTTTCAAAGCACACAGGGTAATTCTGCAAGTTATCCCATAAGCTGGGCCATAAAATTAGTCTCAGTAGGTTTAGAAGTATTGAAATAATAAAATTATATTCACTGAAAATGAAAATACATATAGTAAACATATAGACAGTCCCTGACTTACCATGGAGTTCTTTTTCAACAACTCCATCATAAGTCAGTTCTGATGTAAGTTGAATACAGTTTTTGTTTTAAGTTTTCATTATTGTTTCTTTCTATTATCCATATCTGTATAAATCCTACCTTTCTTTGTCTTGGGGGTTGGAAATGTCTGTGAGCAAACATCTGAGAATTATAACCTCAGAAATTTAAATAATGCAGCACTGCATGTAATGCATGTAACTAATAATAAGGTGTATGGAAAAAGAGAAAAAAAAAAAAGGTGGTCATAAGTATGGTTCAGCAGCTCTGGTAAGGTAGTGCCTAAGGGACTTGACTGCTAACGAGAAGGCTGGTGGTTCAAACCTGCTAGCCACTCCTCGGAAGTAAGATTGGGCAATCTACTTCCGTAGTGATACCGCCTCGGAAACCCAAGGAGGGGTCTCTGTGAGTAGGGACCCACTAGAGGGCACATAACAAGTATTGTTCATCATAACTTGGAGAAGTCATAAACCAACGACTAG
>NW_006922423.1:685706-686608 GCF_000298275.1 Orycteropus afer afer
TAAAAGTCCACAGGAGCCAATCTGAAAGAGCTCCTAATGGCCTAAACTACAACAATTTGAACAACAAAATAAACAACATAGATTAGATAATGACCCAAAGACTGAAATAAATACACATGAGTCTATGCAATTAAAAATAAAAGATTGATTAAATAAATACGGAAGAAGGTATAAATATTCCTTACGGAAGAATTCCGATTATGAATGAAAAAAATAGAAAGGATGCATAACAACACTATTAAGAACATGATGAAAATAAACACTGCAGGTAAAATTAATGGGAAAAACTTTAACAAGAAAGAGGTTAGTTGTATACTATCAGTATATAGCTCCCAAATACTTATGAATTACTGTGTGGTGGGTGCACAGTTGCGCTATGCTATAATTCCCTGCCTCCTTTCCACAGTTGCCATAGGTACTAATAGACAAATTAGCTACTAATGGACACAAAGTGAAGTATGTGCCTTAGGGGGAAATGCTTGCCCTCTGAAGAAACCCAGAATTCTGTTTAGCTATCTTTGTGGGGTTAAGGACATAAGGCTGTTCTCTAACATCTAACACTAATTATTTTTACAATAATTTGGGCGATAAAGATGAATGCTAGAATGGAAGTGTGGAAAGGGGAAATTGAGCGGGAAAAATGTTGAAACTATTGAGAAATGAAATTGCGTAGAGTTACTCTCTGTCATGGATAAGGGAAAGAAAGTTTATAATCTGGGTGACTTGACAGATAGTTAACTCATTAAAACTGGAAGGTGGGAGTTTTGTTGAGGGAACAAATTCAATTTTGCCAGGTTGGATTTCATTTTATTTGGCCATATGAGCATAGGGAGGTAAGTCTGGTAAATAAAATAGAAATATGGATTGGTGATATAGCTATAAAAATTCAGCAAATGTGTTTG
>NW_006922423.1:687128-688370 GCF_000298275.1 Orycteropus afer afer
CTTGAATCATATAGAAGAAGTCCAGAGCTCCCAAACCAGTCAATCTACTGGTGCCCTCATTCTGTGAATTCTGTTCATATCAATTTCACTCTAGGGAAGTCAGTATAAGTATTGAAATACATGTATTTCTGTGTTGGGCAGTCCTACTCTACATGATCTTAACCACTATGCTCTACTGTCTCTAAATGGGAATTTTATAGAGAAAAGCATTTAAGCACTTTAAGTATTTACATATAATTTATTTATTCTGAAATATGCATTGATACCTAAAGCTGCAAATAGCAATAAACATTAATATTTATTACATGTTTAATATTTATCAGGACTACATTTGGCATACATTTTCTTAATTGTTCCTGATAACAACCCCATGGGTAGAGACACTATTATTATCCACTTTTAGAAGTTGTGAAATTTAGGTTTAGAAGGTTAGGTAAATTCCCTAATATACACATATCGTAAGTGGTAGGGCTGGGCAGTCCTACTGTAAATCCTATCCTCTTACTTGTATGGGTACTGCATCCATATGACAATTTTGTGAAGAAAACCATTTAAACTTGTTATTCATTTGTACTCAGAACGGTATGGTAGGGGTAAGAAGAGAAAAAGATACATGTTTACAGTTGATGAGACATATGTAAACAAATAGCAATCATTAGAGGAAAATTCAACTAGGTAACTTCATTTAAAAATGGAAATTTTAATTTTCTCTTTTTAAATTAATTGTTTTTGTGAGATCAGTGATTTGTATAATTGTCAATCTTTTCTATTCTATCAGTCACTCTTCAAGAAGATTCACTCAGATGATGGTAAGAAGTGCTGAAGTGGCTGTGACAGTAAATCAGCTCTGCATCATGTACTATAGATTTCAAAGTGATGGATTATAGGTTAAGAAATCAGGCTGATCACTGGATATCAACAGTGATAGACTAAGGTCAGTCCAAAGTCACCAAAATGTCTTTGAACATTAATCAATGCAAATTTCAAAGCTTTGAGCTAAAAAAAAGGTCACTGATCATAAGTAGCCACTTTCCTATATTTTAAAAATTTATCAACAGTGAAGACAAGGTAAAGTAAAATTAATACCTGAAAGAAATTTATTCAATGCACTGCTGTTAATCGACTGTAGTTTATGTCCACAGTTTTTATCCCTAGAAACTTTAAAGGACAGACATTATAGGTATGTTGTTGTTGTTTGCCGTTGAGTCGGCCCCGACTCATAGCGACCCCTCCTTGGGTTTC
>NW_006922423.1:689542-690321 GCF_000298275.1 Orycteropus afer afer
AAACACTCTCCACTCCTGCACCATCCTCACAATCTTGCTTTGTTTGGGTCCATCATTACAGCCATTGTGTCAAAACATCTTGTTGAGGGTCTTCCCCTTCTTCACTGACTCTCTACCAAGCATGATGCCCTTCTCCACGAATGGTCCCTTCTGATAACATGACTAAAGTAAGTGTGATGAAGTCTGGCCATTCTTGCTTCCAAGAAACATTCTGGCTTCACTTCTTCTCTGATAGATGTGTTTATTCTTCTGGAAGGCCATGGTATTTTCTTTATTTTAATTTTTTTTTATTGTAATTTGGGTCCAAATTTATAAAGCCGATTCATTTTACTCTCAACAGTTCATGCACATTTGGTTTCACACCCCAATGACAAATCCAACAATAAAAACTCTCCTTCGACCTCTTCCCTGTGACTACCCCTTCCCTGTGTCCTTCTTATCTATGCATTCCTGTCTGTCCAGGTTTCCCTCCATGTAAATGCTGTCCTTCTGTGGTCTCAGGGTTGATTGATCTAAGATGTGCATCTCCCTAGGGTGGACGGGTGAATCTCCCTGGGGTAGGTGTTCTGCTTGTTGGCTTTTCTACTGTTTGTCTGAGAGCTAATCCATAGAAGTGAGTCCAGTTCCAGAGCCAAGGAACAATAACCCGGATCCATAATCTCAATGGTTCCATCATTCGCTATCCAAGGAGTACTTCTGGTCATTTTTATGTTTTTGAATTTTGTTCTACTTTTCAGTGTTCTTCACCAGCACAACACTTCAAACTCTTCTTTGGTCTT
>NW_006922423.1:712041-713806 GCF_000298275.1 Orycteropus afer afer
TAGTGATACTGCCTTGGAAACTCAAGGAGGGGTTGCTAAGAGTCAGGTCTGACTAGACGGCATATAACAACAACAACATATATATGAAATTCATTAACTCAATCTTCCTGGAATTTCATAATCCAGGCAATAAGTAATATTATTAGAAGTTTTATAAGTTGAGTAGGAGACAAAAGTGAGTTTCATAAATAGAATCCCCTTATTCATGTTCTTACAGTAAATATAAAGTAAAATTAGGTCTGACAGGAAGATGAATTAGACAGGCATGGAATTTAGGCTGCCAATTTTGTCATTTAATTGTACATGAATCTGGAAAACATAATTTAATACATTTCGAAGTAATTAAATTTATCTAGAATCTTTTACAAAAAGCAAGCACATTTTGATTGGACCATGCATGGTTGGCTGACACAACTGAAAAAAAAAAAGTTAAGAAACAAAGAAACTGAAACATGCTTTTGGAATTGAACGACATAATAAACATGGACCAGGTGGGAGGAACGCCTGGAGATAACGATGACAAAAACCAGCTCAGGTAGAAATTCTCTACAGGGGCCACATCCACAGGCTTTCATATAAGGGGAAGGGCTGCATGGTGTAGAAGACATTGGTGAAGACAGGCTTATCATCTTATCTCTATTAGCTGTTCTCCCAAGTCATATCAATTGCACAGTATAAGTACACACAGTGTAATTGCCACACAAAGACAAGCTCGAGAGAATCATTTTCATGCTTCCTTCCCATGTCTCCATTCTGGTGGCATAGTGCCTAAGACATTTGACTGCTAATCAGAAGGCTGGTAGTTCAATCCCACCAGCCACTCCTCGGAAGGAAGACTGGGCTGTTTACTTCTGTAGAGATACCACCTCAGAACCCCAAGAAGGGGTCGCTATGAGTCGGGCCGACTCCACAGCACATAACAACAACAACAAAGGACCAAAAATGGATCCCTGCTGGTGCAGTGGTTAAATGCTCACCTGTTAACCAAAAGGTCAGTGGTTTGAACCCACCAGCTTTTCTATAGGAGAAAGATGTGACAATCTGCTTCCGTAAAAATTTATAGCCATGGAAACCCTATGGGGTAGTTCTACCCTGGCCTGAGGGTCATTATGAGTTGAAAACAACTCCACAACACTAGGTTTTTGGGGGTTTGGAGTCTGTACTACAAATTAGAGCTTTCTACCCCATTCATTTCATATACTTGTGTGGAACTAGATCTTGAGTTTCTTTTTATAATTTACATAAGATAACATAGGAATGTGGTCCCTAACAATCTTAGACATGGGTGTTTTTTCTGCCTCATGATCTAAGTATTAGGATTCTATTTAATCTATATCAGTTTTTGGAGAATTTAGTTTTTAACTCCAATACATGACTACTTATTTATGTCTTCTTTGATGTTTTTCACCAATGTGTTACGATTTTAAGCATAATAATCCACATATCTTATTAGAGTTACATATTGTTATTTCAGAGGTTTATTCCTAACATGAAACATACTTCTTTTGCTGTTGCTACTCTATTTTTATGTTTTTAAATCTCTGTTTCCAATTGTTCATTGAAATTTTATTTTTATGTATAAAAATAAATATGGGATATAAAGATGGGAAGAACGGCCCCCCTAAAAAAACCCTAAAAACCAAAACTCACTGCTGTTGAGTCAGATTTGACTCATAGTGATCTCCACTTGGATTAACGAGGCAGTATCTGTACGGAAGTAGATTGCCCCAATCTTCCTTCTGAAGAGTGGCTGGTGGGTTTGAGC
>NW_006922423.1:714696-717053 GCF_000298275.1 Orycteropus afer afer
CTGTATTGATTAACCTAGGTCTGATTCAGTTTAATTGCTGAGAACTTTCTAGGGGACACATATTGTAGCTGATTTAGTTTATTGATTTAAATAAATCCACTAACTTCTAGGATAATTATGAGTTTAGATTAGAGGAAAATTGAAAAGCATTTGAATGAAGCACTTTCACTAATTACCTAAGACCTGTGAGCTTAAGCCAGTTTATCAATGTTGTTTTCCTATTGAGATGGCACAAAATTTCCCTTCCAAGGTGATTTTCAATATAAACCCTTTAATAAGTGAAAAATGATTGTCATGATTATGATGGTTGAGGAATTTCATTACTGTTGTAAGTGCAGCCTCATATAAATTCATTTATGTTTGGACATTTTATGACTACAAAGTAAAGAAGACCTATGCAACCAAATCTATGAAATAAAACAAATATTAATCTCATAAACGCAATATATATCTAACCTGAAAAAAATAGATAATTGATTTTTTTCAGACCTTTATTTTGCCTGGCTTATTTCTTAGAGCTTATCAGTGGCATACAGAGTGCTCTCAAGTTCATTTTCTCTTCAGTAGTCTTCACAATTATGAAGATTTGTTCAGGCCATCATTACTCTGTATTTATCTTGATTAGGCATTGATTTCCAGTAGTAGGTCTTTCTCAGTCACCATTATTCATTAGTAACTCCATTTGAGAAAAATTAAATTATGTTCTGTTTCATATAATAAAACTGGATTCAAGTTGAGCCTTGAACAACATGTGGGTTAGGGACACTGAAGCATCCATGCAGTCAAAAATCCATGTAACTTTTGACTCCCCAAAAATCTTAAATACTATTACCATACTGTTGAGCAGAAGCCTTACCAATTACATAAAAATACTTGAGTAACACAGTTCTTTCCAGAGTTAGTAAATTTTCACATGAAGACATTCACACACGTACATACATAGCAATTAAGTTTATTAACTGTATGACATGATGATTATTTACTATTCATTAAGTGGAAATGGATCATCTTTAAGGTCTTCATCCTTGTTGTCTTTGTGTTCAGTAGGATGAGGAGGAAGAGAAAGGGTTTGGTTTTGCTCAGGCATGGCAGAGTCAGAAGAGCTGGAGGAGGTGGAAGAGGAGGCAAGAGAGGCAGGTTTATTGAAATACATTGTAATTTCTTTCTGATTTTTTTGTTTGTTTGTTTTTTCATTTCCTTAATATTTCTGCACAGTACCAATCCTTCTTCAACTTTAGCTTCAGTGCTGATATCACAGAAGAGTCTATGTTATAAAGGAACTCAAAATCCATCTTGAATAATTGGAACCCTTCTGCCAGATTTTTTAATGTCAATTTTTTTCCCAGTACTGCTTATTCTATGCCTTCTTCCTCATTCCCTGGCACTGATTGGAAGACATTATCTCCATCAAGTCCTCTTGTTAATTCCTCTGGTATGGTGTCCCTTCGCTCTCGAACTTCTCCAAGATCCACATCTTGAAAAAAATCCATGTATAAGTGGACCCACACAGTTCAAACCTGTGTTGTTCAAGGGTCAATTCTAAGTATATAAATCTTAGCAATTCCTTAAAAATATTTACATTGGTATACTCATATTGACTCTGTATTAAAAAACACAAATTGATAACTAAATTTCTGATTAAATATTTGTTATCTTTACCATATGTTTTAAAAAGTAACCTTTCTAGTTGTCCAGCATTGTTGAAGAAGTTGGCTTAGTCCTACTAACACACTTTCCATGAAGACAAGAATCTGTTCACATTTCTTTGCCAGTGCTATAACATCTAGTTGGTACTCAATATTTTCTGGCTGAGTGAACAAATGGCTTTATGACTTGGCCATAAGGATATTTTGACAGGATAAAATATTAGCGTGTAGAATTTTGACTTTACTTTAATCTCTGACCATTTTGGCTACCTCATAATTGCCCTTCATGGTATCCCATACCTCCAAAACTTCAAATTTCAACCTGTCCTTGATCCTGAACAGTGTATCTTCCTTCTCCAGTGCCCTGTAATTCATTCTACTGTCACAATTTCCCTGACCCACACTTTATGATTCACCCACAATTGATCTTTTCCTGAATGGAGACACAATGCAGATCCTGGGATTCCCAGTGTCCAACTTATTTTTAAAAAATATATTTTTTTGAGGCTTAAGGATAGAACGTTGGACAAGAAGTCAGAAGACTTTTTTTTTTTTTTTTTCTTTTTTTTTTTTTTAAGTATGACACTAATGAGCTATATGAACTTTTAGTTAGTCCCTTAATATATTTTGTTTCTATAATGCATATGATAATGTCAGTCCTGTATACAGCAGACTATAGTTATAATGAAATGTATTACAAACTGTATAGAC
>NW_006922423.1:720388-722408 GCF_000298275.1 Orycteropus afer afer
CTCACAGTCCCCTGAAGTTGGTGGCTTGCCATCACTCAGACAACTGCTGGCTGCTGAGGCTGACAAACCCAAAGTTGACAAGTAAAAAGGTACAGTCCCAATGTTACCATACAACATGGCAAGCCACTAATTCAAGTCCAGAAAAAGTCCCAAAATGGGAAGGCCATGGCAGGTGACTTGGCTAAATGCAAGGATTAAGTGTGCCATAAGCTGGAGACCTTCCTTAAAGCTGCTTCTTATACACTAGAAACAGACCACATCCCTAGAGCAGCTGCTCAGCTGCTCAGGACAAATTCCACCATGGAGTTTATTGCCAGTCTCACCATGGGGAATAACTACACCCAGCTGGCCAGCCACTCAACCAGGCACAGCTAAGTTGACAACAACCTCAACCACCACAATAGGTGATTGTATTCAATACAATTAATACAATACAATTAATAGGTAATTAAATTTAATGGGAAGTATAAAGACTGAAGTTATCAAGGCTTCCATTACATTCAGATCTGCAATCAACACCCATGGAAGTTGTAGTCAGGAAATCTAAGGACTTATTGCATTGGACAAATCTCCTGAAAAGACCTCTTTAAAGTGTTAAAGAGCAAAGCAGTCACTTTGAAAACCAAAGTGCATATGGCCTAAGCCATAGTATTTTCAGTTTCCTCAGATATGTGTGAAAGCTGGGCAATGAATAAGGAAGACCGAGCAAGAGTTGATGCATTTGAATTATGGTGTTGAAGAAGAATACTGAATATAATATGGACTGATATACCATGGACAGAACAAATCTGTCTGAAAGAAGTACAGCCAGAGTGCTCCTTATAAGTCAGGGTAGAAAGACTTTGTTTCTCATATTTTGGCCATTTATTAGGTGGGGCTAGTCCTTGGAAAATGATATCATACTTGGTAATGTCAATGAGACAGAAAGTCAATGAGAAAGAGGAAGACCCTCAATTAGATGATTGACCCAGTGACTGCAACAATGAGTTCAAATATGGCAATGATTGTGAGAATGATGCAGGGCTGGGCAGTATTTTTTTTTCTGTTGTAGTTAGAGTCTATGTGAGTAGGAATAAACTCGTCTGTACCTAACAACAGTAAAGTATGTACAAAATCTTAGTTTCAGAAATCCAAAAGAAATTTTAAACTGAACTGGAATACTTCCTCTAACTGTGTTTCTAAGCTTCATCTTCTAAGCTAATCAAGTTTCCTCATTATTCTGAAAGTCTCCTTAAGTATTCTCATTCAATTAATTTTTTAAAAAACATGTCATAAAGCATTTTTTTGTTTAGAATGATAGCAAAGAAAGGGTGACAGTGAGTAATCAAATCACACATTATTGCTGGCATAAAATATCTTTAATTAGCTTTGTAGAACCAACCCCAAGCTCTGAAATAATCAGAACATCAGCAACAAAACTACTGAAAATAAGTTGATGGTGACGTAGAACTTGAATTTTAATGATAATACATAAAAGTAAAATACAGAGCACTCTGTCAGCAACTTAGCCAGAGTCTTTTCATAGTAATTCCCTAAAAATGATTCCATATTTGCACAAACACCAGTGGGTATTTTCAGACACAAATACGACATATTCTAAAGAGTCTAAAATTAGTATCATCTTTCACTGCCAGCTGTATTTTCTTCCTTTGTCAATTGTAATAATAAAAGTAATGGAAATTGCTTTCTTCCTTTGGCTCATATAATATTTTTGATGTTTAAATGGTGAAAATGTCAATTTCTCTACTCAGATATTTATATAAATTAAGTTTTGTTATTTATTTATTTATTTTTTGTTACAGAAAACCTCAAAATTCCTGGATAAATAAGCCCCACTAGTCATTGGTGGGGCCGACTCAACGGCAAATAACAACAACAACAACAAAGTCATTGGTCAGTGAATAAAGTGTGACAAAATGTCAAGACAGGTAAAATGGGATCTCAAAATTTTAGAAAAAATTGTTGAAAAAAGATTAGAAAAACTGATTAAAAAATTTCAGACAAAGTTTTCCTTTAAAAG
>NW_006922423.1:722758-724429 GCF_000298275.1 Orycteropus afer afer
TTATTAATCAGAAGACATCATCATTAGAAATGATGAGAAATGCCAGATAAAAATATAAGCTTTTCTGTACACAGGAAAGACTGTGAAAAGGACTAAGACTTCATCACTCAGAGTAATGTGGCCCATTCTCAAGGACATCTTCTTGGACCACTCTGACTAAAATAGCCATCTTTTGCTATTCATTTACATTTCAAAATCTTGTTTTTTGTTTTGTTTTGTTTTTTGCAATGAATGGATCCTTATTTATTTTCATGTTTCTTCTTTTATAGTATTGATATATAGTCACTGAAATTTATATGAGCATACAACCAAGAAGTAATCAATAAGCTTTCTATTTATTTGTACTCTTGAAGTCCCATAGTTTTTAAAGGAACTTATATTTTCCAATTAAAGACAGCCTGGTGTAGACCTGTCCCTCTCAAGTAAACTCAGTATCATTTATGTAGGAACTACATCATGAAGAACATCTTTTCTTCACCTTAAGAAAATAATGGACTAAAGTGTTGTGTTATAAGCATGATGTTATTTAAAATTGATTGTTACCCATGTTATTGATTCTTTCTCTGCATTCTTTTAGAAGTTTGAGGTAGACTATATAGCATGGTGACCACCCTTGGAATAGTGCCTAAGGCATTTGACTGCTAACCAGAAGGCTGGCAGTTCAAACCCATCAGCCACTCCTCAGAAGAAAGATTGGGCAATCTACTTCCATAGGGATACCATCTGGAAAACCCAAGAAGGGGTCACTATGAGTCGAGCTGACTCAATGGCAGTGAGATAATATTCCATCCTTTAACCAAAAATATGCCCTGAAATCTTCTTAAAGCCAAACAGTAGTTTAACTTCATTAGTAAAGAAGGTCTGCCGTGAGAATTATGCTCTTTTAAGATCTAACTGTGGGGCCAAATTGAAAATAACCACTTGAAAGATGAAACAGACAATTCAGGGCGCAGTGAAATTATGTTAATGCAAGAGGAACAATTCAGAGAAGTAGGGTGAAAATGGTTGCTCAATGTGAAGATGTAATAGATGTCACTGAACTGTACATGGAGAAAATTGTTGAATTGGTGTTTGTTTTGCTGTGCACATTCTCAACACCAATAAATAAAATAAATAAAGGGACAAGCTAACAAACACAATATTTCCAGGAAACTAAACAGGTCAAAATGTTTCAGTTCTTATTTTTTTCCCCTTCACATTTGTTCTCTTTACCCTTTCTTTATGATTTTTTTAAATATAATTTAAATTTTTAAACTTACTCTTCCAGTCTATATGAATTTATATTTTATATTCAAGTCATTATACATGCTCCATTGACATTAGAGCACAATTTGACAATTTTCTGTAACAATCCAGGAGCCATGTTCTGTGTAATTATCTGTATGTGTGTGCACATATGTGTATCAGTAAGGTTGCTGTTTTTCGGTGTTGTTGAGTAGGTTCCAACTCAGAGAGACACTATGGACAACAGAGTGAAACACTGCCTAGTCTTGTGCCACTGTGTCAATCTATCTCATGGAGTTTCCCTCTTTTTCACTGACCCTATACTTTACTGTATGTGATGTCCTTCTCCAGGGAGGAGTTCCTCCTAATAACATATCCAAAGTACATGAGACGAAGTCTTACCGTCCTAGCTTCTAAAGAGCATGCGGGCTGTACTTCTTTCAAAAT
>NW_006922423.1:725584-729992 GCF_000298275.1 Orycteropus afer afer
AGAATGCACAAAAATTAACTCCAAATGAATCATAATGTACGTACTATAAGGGCACTCCAAATTCTGAGGTTGGATTCACATGGCATGACTAAAATGGCCTCCAGATGGTCTGACTCCACTCCACTCCACTCCACTTTGTCCTAGGCTCTGCCTCTCTTTCTCAGAAGGTGTCTCATGACTGTTCATGGGTAAACAAGAGGAGGGACAGCCTGCCCTAAGGAAGAATGTGGTTGAAAGTAGACTGACTAGCCTGAGCTTAAGGAGCTCTGATTGTGTAGTGGTTAAGTCATTTGGCTGCTAACCAAAAGATTTGTCATTGGAACCCACCAGCAGCTCTGCATAAGAAAGATGGGACAGTCTGATTCCTTAAAGATGAACAGCCTTGGAAACCCAGTGGAGGTCACTATGAGTTTTAATCAATTTGATTACACAGAGTTTGCTGAGTCCAAGTATGAACTTGCCTGGTAGGTCCTTAATCATTTTCTGAAAATAGCCAATCAGAAGAAGTTACATTAAGTACCCAATTAGAAGAACTTACAATAACTAACCAATCAGAATATTTTTTATTTTTAGTTCTTGATATTTTAATATTTAAGACTTGCACAACCTGTGACTGGTAGAGTACTTGCTATCTGCCTGGATGCTCTATGCTATCCCAATTCACAAATCACTGTAAATCTCAATAAACCTACTTTGTGGTATACTTTAAGCAGACTTCATCATGTTGCTCTACCACAATGCAAGAACTAAAATTATAAAACTTCTGTAGGGAAACAAAGGAGAAAACTTTGTAACCACAGGTTAGGTTGCGTTCTCCACATGATCTCCAAATATATTTGAATAGAATTGTCATTACTTTGTATTTTTTTAGAGAAAGATTTGTAGGCATACCTAAGCAACAAATGCCAGATAGTATTATTTCTGAAAACTGAAAACAAAGTACAGAAATCAGAAGTGAAAGTCCAGTTTCACTTTTACTCTTGTGCCCATAATTAACTAATCCAGTGCTTTCATTACTCAAATACTGAGAAAGTTTAATGGACAAAAGGATAATCTCAAATAAGCCAGTTGATAACACCATCCTAGTAAGTAATAATGAGTTTAATTGGACTGTACAAATGTCTGGAAAATGAATTTTTTTTCACTATTCTTCAGTGTGAGCAAATGTTTTACACACCTGAATACAGGATGTGGTACTGTATTTTATTTTAATGTATGTTTGTCTTATAAAAATTTATTTTTCCTGCCCTCACCAAAACTCATTTTATTTTGTTTCTTTTATGTTATTATAAATTTGAATGTCATCAATTCAAAAAAAAAAAAAAAACAGGTTAAAAGGGGTACAGTCTTCCAAAGACTTTTTTCTCCTCTATAATCTATCTTTTCTGTTCTCTTCTCTGTAATAACAGAAACCCAGAACAATTTCAATTAAGAGATCATATGGAGGAAGTCAAAAAAGAAATCTTAATGAAATATTTTAGATTGTAAAATGCTCCATAAAAACATAATCTGTAATTACAATGTGATGCCTCAAAAATGATGCTACATTATTATCCAGGTAGTGACTTTCACTACTTTTTTTTTTCCCCCTCTGAGTGTGATTGGTTGTTGTTGTTATGTGCCATTGAGGACCCATCTTTGTAGCACTGTCTATCTTACCTAATAAGTGTCCAGCTGTAGAATTAATGTACTCACTCTGGTTTTTTACTTACATTTGTGTTGTTGTTGTTGTTGTTATGTGCCATAAAGTCATCTCTGACTCATAGTGACCCCTCCTTGGGTTTCCAAGGTGGTATCACTATGGGAGTAGATTGCCCAAGCTTCCTTCCAAGGAGTGGCTGGTGGGTTTGAACCACCACCCTTCTGGTTAGCAGTCAAATGCCTTAGGCACTATGCCACCAGAGCTCCCTTTACATTTTTCAGGCATATGATCTGTTCATCAACCCTAAGAGTTATATGATATTATGATTGTAATTTACAGATGAAGAAACTGTGGTTTACACAAATTTAATTAGCTTACAACGATCAAAAAAGTCATATTAGTGACAAACCTGGACAGAAATCAAGGTCAGTTGCACATCAGTCTGAACCACTGTGCAACATTGCCCCTCATGAATGGTTACTAAATTCAGATAAATTTTAATAAGTAGTTTTTTTTTAAGAAAAAAAATTTAGCCTTTTTTTAAAATTTGATTAAAATTAAATTGATTTGGGTGAAAGTTTACAGCACAAAGACATTTCCATACAACAGTTCCTACACATTTAGTTCCATGACATTGATTGCATCCTCATAATGTAACAGTTCTTTTCCCACTTCCTCACTGTGGTTACCTTTTCCCTGTGTCCTTCTTTCCTATGCATTCCCTCCCTTTGAACTACCTCTCCGTGGGAATTCTGCCTTTCTCTTCTTCCATGATTGGTTGTTCTAAGGAGTGTACCTACCTGGTGTAAATGTTCACTGTCAATTGTTTGGCTGGAAGCAATGGCAGTGAATTCAATTTCAGGCCTGAAGGGTAAAGAGGGGTCATAATTTCAGGGGTTTCACCAGTCTGTATCAGAGGAGTAAGCCTGGTCTTTTTTATGACTTTGAGTTTTATTTCACAAGTTTCTCCCACTCTATCCGGCATCTCCTACACTGATCCCTTTTGAGTAGTTGATGGTAGTAGTCAGGTACCATCTAGTCCTTCTAGTCACATAATCATGTAGGCTGAGGTTCCCTTGGTCCATTAGTCCCTTGGACTAATTGTTTCCATGCACCTTTGTTTTTCTTCATTCTTCTTCGCTCCAGTTGAGGAGATACCAATTGTTGTGTCTAGATGGTCACATGAAGTCTTTTAAGACTCTGGTCACTATTCACCAAAGTAGGATGTAGACAATGTTATTACATGGAGCTTAATATCCTCTGTGACCATGGTCCCGAGCCTACAGGTCCAATAACTCACTCCCTCAGGGTGGTTGGCTGTGGCTAAGCAGTAATCAAAACTTTGCCCCTTGTTAGTTCTATTTGCATGGCCATTCTTATAACACATATGAATATGTATATAAAAATATCATCAGTCAACTTATGTATGGTCATGGGTTTATTTCTTTTTGCCTAGACATACCGTATCATTCAGCTTGTCTACCTATGTGTCTACCCATACATTAATGTTTTTTTTATAACTGATAATGCAATAAGTAGAATATTTTGAAATACTTCATTTTACTTTAGAAATCAAATGAAGAGAAAAAGTGAGGCCATTTATTTTCTGTCTATATTCTTGCAGGTATTCCTAACTTTCCAGTGTTTCCAGGTTCTAATTTCAAAATCTCTCTCCAGATATTGGAGTTACTTTAAAATTACTTTTTTTTCCAATCAAATTGATCAAGAAAAGAACCTTATCTTTCACATATCTGCTTACTAATGCTTCTGAAATGTTCCAGATTTGGTTAGACTGCCCATTTGCAATGTTTTCCAAAGTGTTTTTTGTAATTATGTCTTCCCACAAAGCAGAAGATGTATAGTTTATTTGATGTTAATAGCTAATATGGATAAGAAGATTTTCCAAGTCAAATGATTCATGAAGAATACAGAGATTTGATATTTTGGTAATTTTGCTCCTAAACACCAAATCAAATACAAAACCAGAAAGAATTATTAGTTAAATTCTATATTAAGATTAACAAGTAATGTTGAAGGACGAATACATCTCTTCTGCAGAAAAGTAAAGTACATTATGATGAATTAGACTTTGACAAAGTTCATGGGTCAACTGGTTCCTATTCTGCCCATGAAGAAAATTCCAAAATAAGTTGGTTGAAAAGTCAGCAATTTTTCAACAACAATTGCAGATTTCACCATTAAAACTCAATATACAATGTCTAAATTATACATTTCATTCAAATTTAAAATTGCAGAGCATGCATGAATTATTTCAACAGAAGACAGCTTTGAATACTTACTTCCAGAGTGGGTCAGTTTAGCAAATTAATTCAGTCTTAATGTCTGAAAAATGCATCTGATGTATATCTTCTGCTACTGTGAAAGTATTAATAAGATATAAGGGTCTCTGGTGTCACAGTGGTTAAAGTACTATGCTGCTAACCAAAAGTTTAGCTGTCCTAACCCACCAGACACTCCATAGGAAAAAGATGAAAAAGCCTGCTCCCACAAAGATTTTTAACTTTGGAAAGTCTAAGGGGCTGTGATGCAGTGACTTACTTGGTATGGCCCTTCCACCCAAAGTCTTTGTGACTCCTTCTGGACAACTGAGTGGAACTATGTAAAGATGAGGTGCTTTGTGTTATAACAGTGGTATTGGATAGCTTGTCGGGAACATAAATAAGGTACATAGCACCCTTGTGGTGGTGGGACCATAGAAATCTTGAATATGGCACCCTAATGTGGGGATTGGTCAGTTTTGCCATT
>NW_006922423.1:735281-735906 GCF_000298275.1 Orycteropus afer afer
AGGTTTTAAAAGTTTATTGGCCATGATAGAATTTAGGTGATAGGTCCTATGTATGGTTGTTCATTGTAAAATTCTTTTCAATTTGATATATGTTAAATTTTTTTTTATAATAAAACATTAAAAATTAAATATATATCTATTCTGCATACTTATATTCTGATAATTTTACATTGCTTATTAAAACAAAATCAAAAGTGTCTTCTAGCCTGTAAAATAGTTGTTTCAATTGAATTTTGTCTAAAAACCTTCCCAAATCACAATTATTTCAAGATTTCATGACTCTGCTATGTGATACCTTCTATTAGTGTTTAGTTGAATCTATGACAAAGAAACAAAAACAAATATATACAATATAAGGAGGATACTTTCTGAAATGGGTTGATTGTTGTTGTTGTTATGTGCCATCGAGTTGGCCCCAACTCATAGCGACCCCTCCTTGGGTTTCCAAGGTGGTATCACTATGGAAGTCGATTGCCCAACTTCCTTCCAAGGAGTGGCTGGTGGGTTTGAACCACTAGGCTTTTGGTTACCAGTCAAGTGCCTTAGGCACTACACTACCAGAGCTCAATGGATTGGTCCATTAACTAGATTGAGGCTGGGTAAACTCTATAGGTACTTTGATACA
>NW_006922423.1:737046-738405 GCF_000298275.1 Orycteropus afer afer
CTTCTTCCCTGAAATTACCTCCACACAACAAAAAGACTAAGAAATAGGACTGTAAATACTACCTGTAATTCTGAATCATAAGTAATACAGATGGCAATGAATGTTGAATCTGGATGTGGAAGACATGAGGAATAAGCACTCCTTTCTACCGAACTCATACAACGTTGTCAGATCAGTTTTTCAAAATGTTAGTATAATCTAAGAGGTAAATCCAACAGTTCCTTTGTTGGCACAATAGAACAAGTTTCAGTTGGTAATGAGACTTCCCTGAACCTCCCTGGGCATCACAGAATAATATATTAAAGAAAGAAAGTAAAAGGATGAGGGGAAAAATAAGATTAAGAATGATTACCTCACCCACAAAGCATGTATGAATTCCTTAAGATTTGCTGAATGGAAGGCCTTCTTAATCACAAAAAGATGAGCTATGTCAATTTGAAAAACTGTTTGTTGTTTTAAAACATCATATACAAAAACAAAGATAAAATCTATTTTAGATTAGGTGCCCCAGGAGCAGGTTCTGATACAAAGATTCAAATGCAAGCAGGTTATTTAGGGATTGAGAACAAGAAACTTAGATAGTAAGGTGAGAGAAAGAGACAGGGACAAGATGGAAGCCAATAAAGTTATTAAGCAAAATACCACTTTGTGCAACTTCAGCCTAATTTCCCTAAAGAATTCAAGCAGAGTGGCAAACATGTGAGAATTATCCTAAGTGAGGGGTGAGAAAGGTGGGATATTTAGAGCATCTCCCCATCATCAATGAGGAGTATTTCTGGAGATATTTATCCTCTAAAGGAGTGGCTAGGCAGGCCAGTAGTTTCCGAAATCCAGTGTTTTTTTTTTTTTTTTTTGGCAAATTCCTAACCCTCCCAATTAACATGGATTTTAGCTGTCCAAAGAGTATTTAAGAGATGATTTTGGGGGCACTGTTGTTATGGATAATGGCTACTTACACCACAAAAGGTAAAGTGAGGGCTCTCCATCCTCATCTCAAGCCTAGACAGTGTTGCCAAATAAAGTACCAGACACCAATTACATTTGAATTTCAGATAAATACAACTTTTTTTAAAATTTAAGTATGGGTGGACAGGTGGGTGGACAGGCTGAACTATTAGGTATGTCTATGCAGGGGGGAGTGTGCCCAAGACCATGTATAGGGTTGGCAGACAATGTGTCTACAAGTGTATTGCTATGTTCTGTAAGAATTCCCACGTGTACCTGAAAAGGTACAAGGAAAGTTGTAGTCACTTCTTGGGCACAGCCAGCTACCAAGAGGGACCGAGTAGTTGAACCTGTGGGCTTGAGAATAGTCACAGGGGACATCAAGCTCAATTGGCGTAACACACTACACAAAAC
>NW_006922423.1:739495-740638 GCF_000298275.1 Orycteropus afer afer
ACCAAGGAGCCGATTCCACTGCAAAAGCATAGGGGTTGTTTATTCAAGCTCGAGCTCGGACCCCCAACCATCACCGACACAGCGGTTCAGGATTGAGAGCCCCGAACTCAGGGGTAATAGGATTTTTATAGGGGTTACAGCAGGAATGAGGAAGTTTTAATCAGAAATTTACAGGATTGGTTAACATTTTTCAAATTGTGAGTTGTCCCTACTTGATTGGCTCTGTGTTGTGGGCCGAAGCCCTAAACTGCCATTTCTAACTATTTTAGGTATTGGAATTTCAAGTATTTTCCTGCTATTTACTGATTGGTTGTTGCTAGAGGGTATCTATGGGGTGAGGATAATCAGGACTTCTTGTGGTTTTTCCGGTAACTAGAGTGTGGAGTAAATGCTAAGGCACATTATTGTAAAATGGCTATATACAGGATATTTTATATAAAAACATGTTCTCACAACTTCACTCCAGTGGGTTATGGTAGGCCAGAGCTTGATGCACACCTCTGAAATAAATATGACATGAAAAATGAGCCAGTTCTATGAAGGCAGAGACAATCTCAAAATTTTAGTAGTAAAATGTACTTGAGTGTCTTGGGTGTTTCTTGAGAACTAGATGTTATTTTTCATCCATGTGCAAGAGAGTTGACTTAAAGGAAGAATGAGAGGCAAAAATACAACTATGTTATGAAAAAAATCTAGGAGTCACACCTGCTCAATATAATGATTAGATTAGGTTTCCAGATGGCCAACGAGGAATCTCTTATGATGCACTATAACTCTCAGATTCTAGAAATGGTGAGGTCAGGAACCATATTTTCAGCTTTCTTATTCTCTGTGCTGGCCCCACGCACACTAAAAAAAAAAAAAAATTGGGAACACCAGGGGAATGTTTTAGAATATATATTTTGTTTGTATATAGTTTTCAATCAAATCTAAGATTTTCTAGTTTGTAGAATACATTTTTAGTTTGTGCAAAATAACAATAGAAAAGCCTGCCAATCATTCAATAGCAGATTATAGATGAAAGAGAACCAATTTCACATATTTACAAAGTGGAAAAAAATGTGCATTTTAGAGCTGAAGAGATATGATATCTCTCTATATTTATAAGTTAATGTTTAGATATAGATATACATTACATAGAAA
>NW_006922423.1:741688-742385 GCF_000298275.1 Orycteropus afer afer
TTTTTGAAAAGAGAGTCCCAGAGCACATCATGGGTTAATACTTAGGCATATAGAAATGTCATGGATTCATGAAGGACTACCTCTTGACAGTAGTCCAATTTTGGAGACCTAGTTTTCTTTCCATAATTATTGTTTTTTAAGAGACACGATTCTTTTTTAAAACTAGTAGATAATTTTCTGAAGACTATTTTACTGCATTTGCTAGTTGTTTTAATTTAAGGAAGCCAAAGGCAGATGTAGCACATGAAAACTCTACTCCATGTCACATTGCCTATAATTAGGAGTGGATAATCACTCTGAGTGTCCAACTAGTTGGAAAAGGCTTGAGGTGATACCCAGTCTTGGCAGTCTTCCCATTTCCATTATATTCCCAATTGTTGGTCACTTCTAGAGTAAGTGCCTGAGGCAGGTATCACTAGTATCTCGTTCTTCGGGTAATTGATATTATATTTCAGAATCTGTGTTATGGCTGCCAGGTTTCTGGGACATGATTAGAAATTACATGAGTGAAGTACCTGGGTCTTAGACCTTCTGTATATCTAGAAGCAGGCTTAAATTTGGCTTGTGCAGTTCCTTTTAGTCAAACTGTTCGAATATTCTGATTTTTCACAATTTTGACAGAGGCCAAAAAGAAGCTTTTATGTTTATATGTTTGGTACTTTAAACCATAACTGTCAACTGTAAAAGCAGGAAGAAT
>NW_006922423.1:742855-744142 GCF_000298275.1 Orycteropus afer afer
CAAAACGGGGAAACCATGAGACAGCAAAGGTTTTAAGTTTTGTGGGTCATACTATCTCTGTCCCAACCAACTAATCAATTCTGCTATTGCAGTGTGAAAGGAACCATATACAATATGTAAATAAGTGAGCATGGCTGCATTCCAATAAAGCTGTATTTATGAATATTAAAATTTCATCTTCTATGATTTTTATATGCCATGAAATAGGCTTCTTCTTTGGATTTTTTTTTTTTTTTTTTTTTACCATTTAAATTGTAAATCTCATTCTTAACTTGCCATACAAAAACAGGAAGTAAACCAGATTAGGTCCATGGAACGTAGTTTGCCAATTTCTGCCCTAAATCAAAGATAGTAACTCTCTTTCTTTGTTGTTATTGTTGCTGGATGCCACTGAATTGATTAGGAGTCATAGTTATCACATGTGACAGAATAGAACCGCTCCACAGGGTTTAATGTAATCTCTATGGGGACAGATCCCTCGTCTTTCTCCTGTTCAGTTTCTGGGTGAGTTTAGACAGAAAACCATTTGATCAGCAGCCAGGTGTTTAACCTTTGCACCACCAGGGCTCCTTCCAAAAAAAACCTGAACTCACTGCCATAGAGTCAATTCTGACTCATAGTGACCCCTACTGGGTTTCCAAGGTGATAAATCTTTATGGAAGTAGATCGCCCCATCTTCCTTGCAGAGAAGCTGGCAGGTTTGAACCACCAACCTTCTAGCTAATAGTCAAATGCCTTAGGCATTGTACCACCAGAGTTCCTTCTAGGGCTCCTTACCTTATTTAATTTAAAAATGGAAATTATAAAACAATCCTGGTTAGGAAGACTGCTGAGATAAAGGCTTTTGGAAACACTTTCTTGTATCGGGCAATCTACTTCCACAGTGATACTGCCTCGGAAACCCAAGGACGGGTCACTATGAGTCGGGTCTGACTCGGTGGCCAACAACCAATAATCTTTTAGATAGGCTACCAAGAGAAAAAGAGAGAAGACTCAAATTACCAATATGAGATATGAAAGAAGAGTCATCATGAATATAAGCGTTAATAAAAAAAAAATACTATAAACAGCTCTACAATTATTTGATAAGTTTAACGAAAGTGAGCAATGCTTTGAAAGACACAAATGATTATACTTACACAAGGATAAGTAGATAACCAGGATGTTATTGTTGCTCTTAGATGTCATTTCATTTAGTCATTGCCTACTGATAGCAACCGTATGTACAACAGAATGAAGTACTGTATGGTCTTGCACCATCCTTACAATCCTTACTATACCTGAGCC
>NW_006922423.1:744292-744811 GCF_000298275.1 Orycteropus afer afer
GAAGCATGATATTCTTCTCCAGGGATTGGTCTCTTTTGACAACATGACCAAAGTAGGTGAGGCAAAGTCTAGTCATTCTTGCTTCCAAGGAGCATTCCTGCTATACTTCTTCTGGGCATTCTAAGGAGCCTTCTGGCTGTACATCTAGGACAAATTTGTTGGTTCTTTGGGCAATATATAGTATTTTCAGTATTCTTCACTAACACCACAAATTCAAAGACAACTCTTCTTCAGTTTTCTTTATTCATTGTCCAGCTTTCATATGCACATGAGGCAATTGAAAATACCATGGCTTCGGTTAGGGGCACCATAGTCTTTGAAGTCACTTCTTTGCTCCTTAGCACCTTAAAGAGGTCTTTTGCAGCAGATTAGTCCACTGCAACATGATGAATGATTTCTTGACTGATGGTTCATGGATGTTGATTGTGGATCAAACAAACAAACAAACAAACAAACAAACAAAAAGGATAGCCTTATACAAATTGAATCAATAATTAATAAACTTCAAAGCAGAAAATA
>NW_006922424.1:0-973 GCF_000298275.1 Orycteropus afer afer
AAAAAAAGCAGCTTTGCAAGATTTCTCTGACATGCTTAATCCTTGTAATTCATTTCTTAAATATAGATATTTCCTCAGATCTACCTATTGTAGGTGATTTTTTGCAAGAATCAGCTGAGAGTAGATGTGAAAATTATTATAAACTTCATTTTTTTCTGAACTTGTTTCATTTGCCTTTTTTTTTAAAACCATCTTTTTATTTTGACATGAGAGAAATTTTACAAAGCAGAATCATTTATATTCAACAGTTCATACATATTTTGTTTTGTGATACTGATTACAATCCCCACAGTGTAACAGCTCTCCTTCCACTTCTTCCCTGTGGTCACCCTTTTCCTGTGTCCTTTCTGCCTATTCATTCCTGCTACCCCCATTTTCTCCCTGTGCAAATGTTGCCCTTCCAATCTCCTGTGGTTGATTGTTCTAAGGAACGATTTCCCTAGTGTAGTTGTGTTTATTTGGCTGAAAGTTAGGCCCAGTAGTCTAATTCCAGGCCTGAGTGGTGAGTAGGGGCTATAATTTCAGGGTTTCACCAATATCTATTCAATCAATAATCCTAGTCTTTTCTACGACTTTTCATTTTGCTTGGTATTTTTCTCCCACTCCATCCAAGATCTCCAATTTTGATCCCTTCCCGGGTGGTTGGCAGTGGAAGCTGGGCACCATGTAGTTCTTCTGGTCACAGTGTTGTATAGGCTGAGGTTCTCATGATCATGTAGTCCTTTGGACTAATTGTTTCCATGCATCTTTTATTTTCTTCACTCTTCTTTGCTACAAATGAGGAGACACAAGTAGTTGCATCATAGATGGCTGCTCACATGTTTTTGGGACCCCAGTTGCTACTCATTAAACAATGTTTTTGTGTTCTGTATAGTGTCAATTGAGCTGGATGTCCCTTGCAGCCATGGTCTCGAATCTGTAGACCCAGAGATTCAATCCCTCAAGGTTCTTAATTGTGGCTAAGAAGTTATCT
>NW_006922424.1:1829-5378 GCF_000298275.1 Orycteropus afer afer
ATATCTCCACATTCTCACCACCATTTGTTGTTTTCTGTTTTTGCTATTATTGCTGGGGTAAGATTGTTGTTTTGATTTACATCCCTATATTGTCCACTTGTCTGTTGGTATGTTTTACTGTGGTGGCTTCTGTGTTGCTGTGTTGCTAGAAGCTATGCCACAGTATTTTAAATACCAGCAGGGACACACATATGGTGGACACGTTTCAGTGGTGCTTCCAGACTAAGACAGATTGGGAAAAAGGATGGGGCCATCCACTTCTGGGGGACAGAGAGAGAGAGACAGAGAGAGAGCGCCACTGAAAACTTTATGAATAGAAGTAAAACATTTTCTGATATATTACTGGAAAATATTATGAATATTAGTGAAATATTGTCTGATACCCTGTGAGAAGATGAGGCCCTCAGGTTGTAAGGGACTCAAAATACAACTGGAAAAGAGCTGTATCTTCAAAGCAGAGTTGACCTTAATGACATAGATGGAGGAAAGCTTTTAGAACCTTCATTTGCTGATGGGGCATGACTCAAAATGTAAGATACACCTGCAAATAGCAATTAAAAATTGGAAGGTGAAATGTACAAAGTGTGAAACTCAGAATATCAGAAATTGTCAAAAATGAAACGGAACTCATGAAGATTGATATCCTAGGAACTAGTGGGTTGAAATGGGCTGGCATTGGTCATTTTGAATCAAACAATCGTATGGTCTACTTTACCTGGAATGGCAAATGAAGAGGAATGGTGTTGCATTCATTGTCAAAAAGAACATGTCAAGACCTATCCTGAAGTACAATGCTGTCAGAGGTAGGATATTATCCATATACTTATAAGGAAGATCAGCTAATACTATTAACTCAAATTTACACACCAACCACTGAATTAAAAAATGAAGAAACTGAAGATTTTTCCAACTTCTGCAGGCTGAAATTAGCCAGAAAGCAATCAAGATATATTGTTTATTACTGGCAAATGGAAAAGTGGGGCACAAAGAAGAAGCATCAGTAGGTGGAAAACATGTCCTTGCTGATAGAAATGATGCCAGAGACTGCCTGATATAATTGTGCAAAACCAATGACTTTTTCATTGCAAATACAATTTTGCAACATCATAAATGGCAACTATACACATGAACCTCGCCAGATTGAGAATACAGGAATCAAATCAACCATATCTGTGGAAAGAAAGACACAATGGAGGTCAATATCATCAGCCAGAATAAGGTCAGGAGCTGACTGTGGAACAGACCATCAGTTGCTCATATGCAAGTTCAAGCTGAAGATGAATAAAATTAAAATAAGTCCAAGAGAGCCAAAATACAAACTTGATTATAAAAAAAAAACTCGCTGCTGTCGAGTCAGATCTGACTAATAGCGACCTCTCCTTGGGTTTCTGAGGCAGTATCATTACAGAAGTAGATTGCCCAATCTTTCTTCTGAGGAGTGGCTGGTGAGTTTGATCTGCCAGCTTCTTCTGGTTAGCAGTCAAATGCCTTAGGCACTACCTTGATTATAGCCCACTTCGATTGAGAGACTGATTGAAGGACAAATTTGATGCATGAAACACCAATGACGGAAGACCAGATGAATTGTGTGGTGACATCAAGAACATTAAACACGAAGAAAGCAAGAGGTCATTTAAAAAAAAAAAAAAATGGGAAAGGAAGAAAAGACCAAAATAAATGTCAGAAGAGACTCTGAAACTTGCTCTGGAGTAGCTAAAGTCAATGGAAGAAATGTTGAAATAAAAAGTTGAACAGAATATTTCAAAGGGCAGCTCGAGAATAGAAAGTAAAGACTGAAACTTAGAAAACCAGAAGGGAAGAATATGCTTGACATCTCTCAAGTTGAAAGAACTAAAGAAGAAAATCAAGCCTTAAGTTACTGAATACTAAATACTATGGGCAAAATAGGAATGCATAGAGTCATTTTACCAAAAAAAAAAAAAAGAAGAAGAAGAAAAGAAGGTAGATGTTCAGCTATTTCATGAGGCAGCATACACTCAAGAACCAATAATATTTAAGGAATAATCCTAGTTGCACTGAAGGAATTTGCAAAACATAAAGCTTTAGGAATTGATGGAATACCCACTGAGATGTTTCAACAAACAGATACAGTGCTAGCAGCTCTTACTCATTTATTCTACAAAATTTGGAACATAGAGATTAATTGATTGGAATAGATTAATATTTGTGCCTATTCCAAAGAAAGGTGATAACATCAGAATGTGGTAATTATTGAACAATATCAAACACAAGTAAAATTTTACTGAAGATAATTTAAGAAATGATTCCAGCATTATATTGACAGGGAACTTCCAGAAATTCAAGCTAGACTTAGAAGAGGATGTGGAATGAGAGATATCATTGTTGATGTCAGGTGGATCTTGGCTGAAAGCAGAGAATATCAGAAAGATGTTTATTTGTGTTTTATTGACTATGCGAAGGTATTCGACTGTATGGATCATAACAAATTATGCTGTCAAATGCTTTAGGCCCCACACCACCAGAGCTCCTGGATAATATTGCAAATAATGTGAATTCCAGAACACTTCACTGTGCTTATGAAAAACATGCACATAAATCAAGAGGCTGTCATTTGAACCAAAAAAGGGGGTGCTGAATGATTTAAAATGGGGAAACGTGCATGTCAGTGTTGTATCCTTTCACCAAACTCTTTCAATCCATATGCTGAGCAAATAATCTGAGGAACTGGACTATATGAAGAGGAATGCAGCATAAGGACTGGAGGGAGACGCATTAACAACCTGTGATATGCAGATGACACAACCTGGCTTGCTGTAAATGAAGAGGAAATGAAGCACTTACTGACGAAGACCAAAGACTATAGCCTTCATTATGGATTACAACTTAACATAAAAAGAAACAAAAATCCTCGCTACTGGACCAATAAGCAACATCATAAATGGAGAAAACATTGACGTTGTCAAGGATTTCATTTTACTTGGATCAACAATAAATGTTTATAGAAGCAGCATCAAAGAAATCAGATGAAGTATTGCACTGGGCAAACCTGCTTCAAAAGATTACTTTAAAGGGTGAAAAGTAAAGATGTCACTTAGAACACTAAGGTGCATGTAATAGTTGGGGTTGTGTGTCAACTTGGCTGGACCACTAATCTGAGTGGTTTAAGCAGTCTGATGTGTTTATTCCCATGATGAGATCGGATGTATATGCTTTGAGCAGCCAACCCACTGAAAGGGAGTTTCCCTAGGGGTGTGGCATGCTTCCAATATATATATATATATGGATATCCTGGGAAAATGAAAGAACCTTCTGTGAATCTGGATCCTGTTGTGCTGCCTACAACTGTCCATGAGCAAACAATCCACCATTCTGCTTGGTGATCTTGGATTTATCATCCACCAGAGTCAGTAGCCAGTACACTGCCTGCCAACCTTGAGTTTGTCAGCTCCTGCAGCTTCCTGAGTCTGGAAAACCCTCCAGCTTGGAACTTGTGAGCTTCTATAACTGAGTGAGCCATTTTCCTAAGATATCTATATCTATCTATATCTATATCTATATCTATAAAAT
>NW_006922424.1:5567-7053 GCF_000298275.1 Orycteropus afer afer
ATACCATGGACTGTTAGAAGAACAAAAAGATCTGTCTTAGAAGAAGTACAGCCTTAGAAGTGAGAATGGCCAAATTCTTTCTCACGTATTTTGGTCATGTTGTCAGAAGGAACCAGTCCCTGTAGAGGGATATCATGCCTGCTATAGTAGAGGATCAGCTCAAAAGGGGAAGACCCTCAATGATAGGGATTAACGCAGTGGTTGCAAAAATGGGGTCAAGTATAGAAAAGATTGTAAGGATAGCACAGGATCTAGCCCGTGGTTCATTCATTTGCACATAGGGCCAGTATGAGTCAGCTGACTGGATGGCATCTAATGACAACAATGGCTAATGATTATACGCTTTCTTCATGTGGTTTCTGGTTGCTTGAATGTCTTGTTTGAAGCATCTGTTAATGTCTTTGCCCCTTTTTGAATGTGATTGTTTGTCCTTTTGGTGTTGTGTTGAAATTTCTATTAATTTTAGAAATAAATACCTCATTGGATATGTCATGGTTAAATTTTTTTTTTCCTAATCTGTAAGGTTCTCTTTCTACTCATTTATAGGATTGTTTTGATGTGCATAAGAACTCAGTTTTTAGAAGGTCCCAGTCATCTAGCTTATTTTCTGCTGTTTGTGCATTTAGGATTATGTTTGCTAGCCTATTAATGCCATAAATAAGGGTCCCTATGTTTGCTACTATTCGACCTTTGATGAAATTTATAGTTTTGGGTTTTACATTTAGGTCTCTAGTTCATCTTGAGTTCATCTTTATGTATCATGTGATATATGGACATTTTTTCATTTTTCTGCAAATAGATATCCAGTTTTTCCAGAATCATTTGTTGGGAAAGAAAACAAACAAAGAAACAAACAACCTATCTCTTCCCCACTTAGTGGGTTTTGGCTGTTTGTCAAAGATCAGCTCTTTATAGGTAGATGGATATATCCGGATTCTCAATTCCATTCCATTGGTCTATGTTTCTATTGTTCTAACAATACTAGGCTATTTAGACTACTGTGGCTGTATAGCAGGTTTTGAGATCCAGGAGGATGAAACCTACTAATTTGTTTTTCTTCTTCATTAGTGCCTTGCTTATTCAAGCTTTCTTTCCTCTCCATATAGTCTTACTGATTGATTTTTCCATATCCATAAAGAATGTTGATAGAATTTGGATGGGGATTGGATTGAATCCATAGATAGCTTTGGGTTCTATTGATATTTTTACAATGTGCAGTCTTACTATCCATGAGCATGGCATGTTCTTCCATTTATGTAGACCTCTTATATTTTCTTGTAATAGTGTTTTGTAGTTTTCTTTGTAGACCTCTGTTGTTTCCCTGGTAAGATTTATTCCTAAATATTTAATCTTTTTGCTAGCTATTGTAAGTGGTATTATTTTCCTAATTTCCTTTTCAGATATCTCTTTATTTTTATTAATGTAGAGAAATGCAATTGATTTTTGAATGTTGATCTTGTATCCTGTCACTTTGCTGAATCTTTCA
>NW_006922424.1:8313-9536 GCF_000298275.1 Orycteropus afer afer
TGTCTTCCTTAGTTCAATTTGCCTAGGGTTTGTTGATTTTTTTTGTTCTTTTTGAAGAGCAACCTCCTAGTCTTCTTGATTTTTTCTATTGATTTTCTGTTTTCAGCTTTATTTCTGCTTTGATATTTATTATTTCCTTTCTTCTGGAGATAGTAGGCTGAATTTATTGCTCATTTTTTAACTCTGGGAGTTGTTGGCTTAATGGGTCAATTTTGGTTCTTTCTTTTTTTTTTTTTTTGTTGTGTGCATTAATTGCTATAAACTGACCTCTCAATACTGCTTTCACTATGTCCTAAAAGTTTTTGGTATGTTGTGTTTTCATTCTCATTTGTTTCTAGGAATTTTTTATTTCATACTTTATTTCTTCTGTTACCCAGTGTTCTTGAGCAGTGTGTTATTCCATTTCCATGTTCTTGATTTTCTCCCCTGGTCTTCTTATTACTGATTTCTAATTTTATAGTTTTCCAGTAATATATCAGACAGTGTTTCACTACTATTCATAAGGTCTTCACTGGTCAATTCTTTGAGAAGTGGATGGACTTTTCCTTCTTCTGAGGCTGTCTTAACCTGGAAGCTCTGCTGAAACCTGTCTATTATGGGTAACCCCGCTGGCATTTTGCAACACAGTGGCATAGCCTCCAGCCTCACAGCAGTATGTAAGCCAACACAGGATGATAAACTGACAAAGTTCATCTCCCTTAGTTGTTCCTCACCCCTCTGCACCTGCCTTAATAGAGCCACACCCAAGTGAAAAGCAGCCTCTGAGCCCCAGGCTTGCCTACCTCAGGCCTCAGCCTTAATAAAGAGATGCCCCAAAGTGAAAAGCAGCCCCCAGGCATCCTGCTCTTCTGTGCATAAAGTTGCTGTGAGTAGGAGATGACTCAATGACACCTAACAACAGCAACAGTTTTATAGTGTTGTGATCCCAGAAAATGTTTGGTAGTATTTCAATATTTTAAAATTTGTTGTGGCTTTTTTGTGTGTTTGTGTGTGTGTGGTCTAACATATGGTCCATTCTGAAGAATGATCCATATGCACTGGAAAAGAATGTGTATTGTGTTTTTGTTGACTGGAGTGCTCTGTATATGTCTGTGTGGTCAAGCTGGTTGATAGTGTTGTTGAGGTCTTATGTATTATTTTTGTATTTTTATTTTTTTCTAATTGTTCTGTCCTTCATCAATACTAATGTGTTAGAGTCTCCTATTACTCTTGTGGAATTTTCT
>NW_006922424.1:11226-16693 GCF_000298275.1 Orycteropus afer afer
ACATATTACAGAGATAGTTATGTATTTATTGCCATAATTCTTTTGTGTTTTTTGTTGTTTTCTAATAGTTTTTTTTGTTTCAAGTATTTTTCTGTGCTGAGTTCATTTTGTTATCAAGCTTTTTTCCCCTTTGCTTCATTACTGTTGATTTTTTGTTTACTAAGTCTTTGTGATTTTCTTCTTTCTAATTTTAGTTCGAAGGCTTACAAATTTTCTTTGTGATCACCCTGTAGTAAATTCTTATCTCCCTAAGTTTGGAATAGTCTGTTCTATATTGATATTATCCTTACTTCCTCTCCATATGGAATTTTTAAAATTATATCATTTATTCCCTCTATTTGCTTTGTAATTAATATCTTTTACAGATTGATTTATCTGGTTTTCTAGTTTCTGCTTTGTAAGCTCATTTTAGATTAGAGAATTCTTTTCCTGTGCTTGTTTCTGGATGTTGCTGTCATGTGTTTTAATCTTAAAATGTTGTCTTCAATTGTGGGTTTTCTGTTGGAAGGACTTCCTTTAACAGTTTTTATAGAGTTGGTCTGCTTTTCTTACAAATTCCCTTAATTTCTATTTGTTTGGAAATATCCTAATTTCATCATCATATTCATGGGATGGTTTTGCTGCATATGTAATTCTTGGCTGGCAATTTTTTTTTCCCCCTCAAGGTTTTGTATATGTCATCCCACATTTTTCTTCCTTGCATGGTTTCTGCTGATAAATCAGAGTTTAGTCTTATTGGTTGCCCTTTGTAGATAGCATTTCATTTTTGCCAAGCTGCTTTCAAGATTCTTTTGTCTTTGTCTTTGGAAAGTTTGATTATATGCCTTAGTGACTTCTCTTGGGGTCTATCCTGTATGCAGTTTTTGAGTTTCTTGGATGGATATCTTTTAATTTTTCATAATATTGGGGCAGTTTTCTGCTAGTGAGTCCTTGGTAGTTAAGGTTATGTGTCAGCTTGGCTGGGCCTGGTTTTGTATGGCTGGGCAGCTGGATGTAGTTATTCTGCATGGTGAGATTGGTAACATTTCCATGGTAGAATCTACTGGAGCAGCTGAGTAGCTGCCTTAGGGTTGTGTTCTGCTGTCAGTATATAAGGCGAAGTTTTGAGAATGGTCTCAGAAGCTTTTGGCATGCTTGAATCCTGCATGAAGTCAAGTCATCCTTTAGCAACCTGCCACATTGTGTGCTGATCTTGGGACTGTTAATGGATTTGGTCAGTGGCCTGCCATGGGGTTTGATCATTTTGGGACTATGCCATTTTACTTGTTGACCTTGGGTTTGGCAGCCTCAGCAGTTAGTTGCTGCCTGAGTAAAGAGACACATCCTGTTCTAGTTGGCAAGGAGCAAGACACAGAGATGAAGTCCAAGATTGAGGGGCTTTCCCCACACACCCAGAGAGTTGACACTTTGAACTTGGACTTCTAGACTCCCAAACTGTAATAGAATATACTTCTGTTTATTAAAGTAACCCACGTGTGGTATATTTCTGTTAGAGCAGCACAAAGTAACCAAATCTTCAACAATTTTCTCATTATTTATTTATTTATTTTGCCCCTCTTGTTTTAGATTCCAATGAAGTATATGTTATTTATTTATTTATTTTATATCATCCCATGTAATCCTCAAAACTGGGCCAATAAGCAGCATCACAATAGATGGAGAAAAGACTGAAGTTGTCAAAGACTTCATATTCCTTGTTCTACAATCAATGCTAAAGGAAGCAGCAGTCAAGACATCAAATGATGTATTGCATTGGGCAAATCTGTTGCAGAAGACCTCTTTCAAGTGCTAAAGAGCAAAGATGTCTCCTTAAAGACTAAGGTGTGTCTAACCCTAGCCATGGTATTTTTCAATTGCCTCATATGCATGTGAGAGCTGGACAGTGAATAAGGAAGACTGAAGAAGAAATGATACTTTTGAGTTGTGGTGTTGGTGAAGAATGCTGAAAGTACCATGGACTGCCAAAAGAACTAATAAATCTGTCCTGGAAGAAGTGCAGCTGGAATGCTCCTTGGAAGTGAGAATGGCCAGACTTCATCTCATCAGAAGGGACCATTCTCTGGAGAAGGATGTCATGCTTGGTAAAGTGGAGGGTCAGCAAAAGAGGGGAAGGCCCTAAACAAGATGGATTGACATGGTGGCTGCAGCTATGGGATCTGGTATAGTAGAGATAGTGAGGTTGGCACAGGACTGGGCAGTGTTGTGTTCTGCTGTACATGGGGTCACAATGAGTCTGAGATGACTCAATGGCACCTAACAACAACAACAACAACTTAGGTTTTCATCATTTCTCTTCATTCTTCTTCTGATTTTTCCTCATACAAGCTGGTGTCAAGGAATTTGTCTTCTAGCTGGGACATGTGTTCTTCAGTCAGTTCAGTTCTACTCTTTTGTCCTTCAAATGTGTTATCTATCTTTGTAAATTTAGTGTTTGTCTTCTGCATTTCTAACTGTTGTGTCTGGATTTCGTTACTGCTATTCATAAGGTTTTCACTGTCCAGTTCTTTGAGAAGTGGATGGCCCCTTCTGTGATATCTAATTGTCTATTTATTTTATATTTTGCCCTTGTATGATTTTCCTGAATTCAAGGGTATTTTCTGTCTTTTCCTGGTTTCTGTTTGTGATCTCCTTGTGGTCTTTGAAGATATACATAATCTTTTGAATTCCTTATCAGGTAATTCCATAACTTGTTCTTCCTTTAGGAGATTTCCTAGTTCTTTATTTTGGTTACTTGCTTCTTCTATCTTGTCCTATTCTTTTTTTTGTTGTTGTTGTTTGAATTGAATTTCTTTGTTGTCTCTGAGATATTTTGAGGTTGTTGCATTTAATTGGTGATTATGTGTTTTTTTTTTCCACACTTTTTTGCTTCTTTTCTTTTGCTTTATTTCAATATATACAGATGTTTGGGACAAATGTATTTCTATGGTTGTTACCTTGGCAGCAGTGGAATAACTTGTGGGAATATGAATAAGGTTCTTTTTTTCATGAAGAGGAGCTACAGTTGGGATGAGCAGGTGTTGTCCAATGTCTATCATTGATTTAGAGGTGTGGGAGCTGGTAGTAGTGCTTGTCCATTGGGTGAGATTGTTAGTACAGTATATATGGCTGACCAATGGAGAGTTAAGTCCTCCTCCTTGAATTGCTACTGATCTATGTACAGTATGTCATTA
The DNA here is from genome assembly GCF_000298275.1 of Orycteropus afer afer. Taxonomy (NCBI): domain Eukaryota; kingdom Metazoa; phylum Chordata; class Mammalia; order Tubulidentata; family Orycteropodidae; genus Orycteropus; species Orycteropus afer. The sequence goes on from NW_006922424.1 coordinate 14,397, forward strand.
TTGTAGTGTGTATTCTTTGAAGTTTTTTTTTTTCCTCCCTCACTGCCAGTGTCTGATATCTCAGTACTCAATATAGCTGTTTCAGCTGGTCCTAGCCTTGTCTCTTTCCTAAATCACTGACCTCACTAATTTCCTCTTTAATCAGTGCTCAATATAATTCTTTATCTTCTCATTTGTTGCTCTGAATTCCAGGATTATTATCTGTATCTCTTTCACTCAGTTTTTCTGGCTCTCTATTGCAGAGGGATTGGGCAGAGTGTGATAGTATACTTACACCATGCTATCTTGGCCTCCTTCCTATTATCAACTTTAAAGCCATATACAAATTTAAGAGGTAATGTCACTTTCAAATAGTTAAAAAAAGAATAAGGTTGTTTTGGGATCTGATTCCATAATAAGTCGAAATACAGAGGTTGTCAGTGTTTGAATAATTCCAGAAAACTCTGAGGAAGATGAATGTATGAAAGCTATTTGGAATGTTAATATTCAGTGAATTCTTAAAGATTAAAAGAGCACAATAATCTAGGTACAGTATGGGGTGAATAAAAGTGAAGCAATAGAAAATGATGTATTTGATTCCTCCAATTAATGAATATAACTACAGTTGAGATGTAAAACATTATTAAAACATAAAATCCAGAATAGCCAAAATATCAAATATTTTCACTTGCAAAATTCTGCATATATTCATGTTATACATTTATTTGTAATCCACCAAAATATGTGTTGTAAATGCTAATGTCTATACCCAGGAGTGTGTTCTAATTTGGTTTTCTTTTGCCATTTTAATAAGAATTTCCTTTGCTATGTTAATAAGGTGATATCAGCATGGTGTGTTGTAAGCCAATCACTTTTGGTATATAAAAAGAACAGATTAGGCACAGAAGAAAGCAAGTGCAAATGGGAGAAAATATTGGTGACATGATGATCACCAATGAACAGAAGCTGAAAAAAGAAAAGGACATTCCCCCAAAAGAGTCAACAGGAAAATAAATCCTTCTCCTAGAATCAGCTCCCTAAATTCAGATTTCTAGCCTCCTAAACTGTGAGAAAATACATTTCCATTTATTAAAGCCAGTAATTTGTGGTGTTTCTGTTATAGTAACATTAGATAACAAAGATAATTCAATATTAATGAAATGTGTCTTTGGTCAAGAAATGCACTTAATTTGACAGGATTCATACTTCAACATGAAATTGTGCATTATATCTTAATATAAAAAGAGCAAAGAGTGAGAATACATAAAATAAGCCCTGAAGAAGCTTCTCTCATTTTTGTCATCACTGCTAAATTTTGGGCTTAGCACTATGCATCAAAAGTATTTATTAATTGTTATTAATGGAAAATATTATACTGAAAGCTACAATGAAGAAGATTATTTTACCCTCCAATGATAAAATTATAAGTGGCAGCTATATTCTTGACCAGAGACAGAGAAAAAAACAATTTATAGTTAAGATCAATAATATATGGTATAAGCAAAATACAGTATGATAAAACTCAACAGTTTAAAATAGCAAGATTATAAAGCAAATCCTATAAATTTTTCATATATGTCCTGTTTTATATATGATACATGTGTTCTTAATGTATTCAAAGTTATACATATAGCAGAAATATATAGATTTTCTTTATTACAAATTTGACCTAATTTGGTCCCAGTGTGTATTGATGAGGGCACACAGGTTAGCCCTGTATGTAAATTTGCTCCACCAACTACAGTTTTTAACATGGAAAATGTCTTCAATCTCTTTGTTCTACATAATTTTATTATTCAAGTAATTAATTATATTTATAACTTCCACAACTTATTTTAAAAACTCTAGTTAATCTGTCTTGTTATCTGACCACTGCTTTTTCATCACATTATATTTCTACAATATATATGCCACATTAACATGAATCTGTCTCTGAAATGACAGATTTACTATTTTTTTTTCTTAAAATTCATTTTGCTGCCCTGACTACCACTGCTTAATATTAAATCATTTGCCACATCTTTTTATCTTGATTTCATTCTTCATGTTGTTGTTGTTGCTGTTAGGTGCCATTGAGTCATTTCTGACTCATAGAGACCCCATGCACAGCAGAACAAAACACTGTCAGATCCCGTGCCAGCTCCATGATCCCTGCTACACTTGAGCCCATCATCACAGCCACCATGTCAATCCATCTCGTTAAAGGCCTCCCCCTCTTTTGTTGACCCTCCACCCTACCAAGCATGACATCCTTCTCCAGGGAATGGTCCCTTCTGACAACATGACCAAAATAGGTGAGACAAAGTCTGGCCATTCTC
>NW_006922424.1:18413-19720 GCF_000298275.1 Orycteropus afer afer
CTTGATATCCTCCCACAATTCTTCTGGTTTTCAGTCGTTGGTGTTCAATGCATCAAATCTATTCTTTAGATGATCTCTAAATTCAGGAGGGATATATTCATTATTCATGGTATTGTTTATTTCCCAGTGTGTGGTAACTATGTTTAGGAATGAGGGTTTATGCTGATTATTGCCTGCTTTTGAATGAGTATCTGCTAAGACTGAGTAGGTCTGATCTCATAATCCTTCTCTTCCTTGAATGGCAGGGCTTATTGTGAGCTCTGAGTAAGTTGGTAGAACATATGGACTAGGATAATCTACTTCTGTAGTGATTGCTGTTGTTGTTATGTGCCGTTGACTCTGACCCAACTCATAGTGACCTCTCCTTGGGTTTCTAAAGTGGTATCACTACGGAAGTAGATTGTCCAACCTTCCTTCCAAGGAGTGACTGGTGGGTTTGAATTGCCAGCCTTCTGGTTAGCAGTCAAGTACCTTAGGCACTACGTTACCAGAGATCTCCTCGGAAACCCAAGGAGGGGTCGTTATGAGTCGGGTCCGACTGAAGGGCACATAACAACAACAACAAGGCTCCCTTCACTCCTGCGAGAACACGTTTTCTTACATTTTACCCCCTAGGTTTTATCAGATTTTTCTGGGTAGTTAGAGTAAGAAGAGGACTTAACTGATCAACCATTCTCTTTTATAATAAATTACCTTCGGCAAATTGTATTTTACAAAGAGGTTCATATTACCACTCCATCTCCCATTCCACATGCTCTTCTTATAAACTAACTTAGACTTTCCTCCCACCAAAAGCTTAAGTCTATGATTCCTCTTCTTGAATCTAGTTGAGTTTGTGATTATGACAGATATGCCTTCTTAGATAAAGTCATAAAATATGATACAACTTCTGTCTGTTGCTTCACAGGAAACTCATTCTTTAAACTTAACACATACTGTGGGGAAGAACAAGCAACCACCTAAAGAGGTCTCAGCCTTCAGCCGTTATCAGTCAACAGACACTCACGAGAGAGAGGTGTGGGGGCTTTAAGTAAGTCCAATACCCAGCTGTGGAATCACTCCTAGACTTGGAATCACTGTAATTGTTGAATTAGTTCCAGTTTTGGAGTCTTCCCGTATAAGGCTCCAGATATTTGTGGAAAAGGATAAGCTGACTTCAAAGTGCCCTTCCCAAATATTTACTCCAAGAACATATGAGTACAATAAAACAATTGCTGTTTTATGCTACTATGTCGGCTCTCATTCTCACTCTCACTCTCACTGCCGTAGAGTTGAATCCAACTCATAGCAACTCCTCCTTGTGTTTC
>NW_006922424.1:20375-23906 GCF_000298275.1 Orycteropus afer afer
GGTACTTTCAGCATTCTTCACCAACACCACAACTCAAAAGCATCAACTCTTCTTCAGTCTTCCTTATTCATTGTCCAGCTCTTACATGCATATGAGTCAATTGAAAATACCATGGCTTGGGTTACATGCATCTTAGTCTTCTTTCAAATGCTATCCAGCATTTGAAAGAGGTCTTTTGCAACAGATTTTTCCAATGCAATATGTCTTTTCATGTCTTGACTGCTGCTTCTACTGGTATTGATTGTAGAACCAAATAATATGGAGTCTTTGACAACTTCAGGCTTTTCTCCATTTATTATGGTGCTGCTTATTGGTACAGTTGTGAGGATTTTTGTTTTCTTTATAGTGAGGTGTAATCCATACTGCAGAATGTAGTCTTTAATCTTTATCAGCAAGTGCTCCAAGTCATCCTCACTTTCAGCAAGCAAAGTTGTCTTGTTAGCATATCTCAGATTTTTAATGAGCCTTCCTCCAATCCTGATGGCATATTCTTCTTCAGTCCAGCTTCTCAGATTATTTCCTCAGCATACAGATTGAATATGTATGGTGAAATGATACAGCCTTGATGTACTTCCTTCCTGATTTTAAACCATGCAGTATCCCCTTGTTCTGTTTGACCGACAGCTTCATGGTCTATACACAAGTTTCTCATAAACACAATCAAGTGCTCTAGAATTCTTATTTTTCTCAATGTTATCCACAATTTGTTATGATCCACACAATTGAATGCCTTTGCATAGTCAATAAAACACAAGTAATCATCTTTCTGGTATTCTTTGCTTTGAGGCAAGATCCTTCAGACAGCAGCTATGATATCCCTTGTTCCACGTCCCGTTATGAATCCAGCTCACATTTCTGGAAGTTCTCTGTCAATGTACTGCTGTAACTGTTTTTGAATTATCTTCAGTAAGATAATTTACTGGTGTGTTATATCAATGATATTGTTTGATGATTTTCACATTCTGTGGAATCACCTTTCTTTGGAATGGGTACACATATGGCTCTTTTCAAGTCAGTTGATAAGGTAGCTGTCTTCCAAATCTCTTGGCATAGCTGAGTTTGTTGAAACATCTCAATGGGTATTCTCTCCGTTCCCGGAGTCTTGTTTTCCACCAATTCTTTCAGCACAGCTTTGACTTCTTCTTTCATTACCATTCATTCTTGGTCAGATGCCACCTCCTGAAATGGATGATCATCTACCAGTTCTTTTTGGTATAGGGAGTCTGTGTATGCTATTCATCTTCTTTTGATGTTTCCTGCATCATTCAACATATTGCTCATGGACTCTTTCAATATTGCAATTTGAGGCTTAATTTTTTTCCTCAGTTCTTTCAACTTAAGAAATATTTAGTGTGTTTTTTCCTTTTGGGGATCTAACTACATGTTTTTGCACATTTCATTATAATAATTGACTTTGTCCTGTTGAGCTACACTTTGAAATCTTCTGTTTAGCTCTTTTGTCCTGTTGATTCTTCCATCCATTTTATCTGCTCTCTGTTCAAGGGCAAGTTTCAGAGTCTCTACTGACATCCATTTTAGTCTTTTCTTCCTTCCCTGTCTTTTTAATGAACTTTAGCTTCCTTCATTGATGATGTTCTTGGTGTCATCCCACAATTTCTCTGGTTTTGGGTCATTGGTGTTTAATGCATCAAATCTACTCTTTAGAGGGTCCTTAAATTCAGGAGGGATATAATCAAAGTCATATTTTGTTTCTTGTGGCCTTGTTTTAATTGTCTTCAGCTTCAATTTGAATTTGTGTATAAGCAGTTTATAGTTGGTTCCACAATCAGCTTCTGGCTTTGTTTTGGCTGAAGGTATTGAACTTCTCCATCACCTCTTGCCACAGATATAGTCAATCTGATTCCTGAGTACTCTGTCTAGTGAAGGCCATGTGTGTAGCTGCCATATGTGTTGTTGAAAAAAAGTATTTGGAAAGAATAAGATATTGGCCTTGCAAAACTCTCTCATGTGATCTCCAGTATCATTTGTCTCCCCAAAGCCACATTTTCCAACTACTGGTAATTCTTCTTTGTTTCCAACTTTTGCATTCCAGTTACCAGTGACAATCAACGTATCTTGATTTTTTGTTCAGTCAATTTCAGACTGCAAAAGTTGGTAGAAAACTTCAATTTCTTCATCTTTGGCTTTGGTGGTTGGTGCGTAAATTTGAATAATAGTCACATTACTAGTCTTCCTTGTAGGCATATGGATATTATCCTATCACTAACAGCATTGTACTACAGGATAGATCTTGATACTTTTTTTTTTTTGTCATAAAGAATGCCACTCCATTCTTCTTCAATGTGTCATTCCTGGAATAGTAGATCATATGGTCGTCTGATTCACAATGTCCAAAACCAGTCCATTTCAACTAACTAATGGCTAGGATATTGATATTTTTGAGTTCCATTTCATTTCTGACAACTTCCAAATTTCCTATATTCATTCTTTGTACATTCCATGTTCTGATTATTAATGGATGTTTGCAGCTGTTTCTTCTCATCTTGAGATGTGTCACATCACTAAATGGGGGTCCCAAAAGCTTTACTTTAATCCCCATCATTAAGGTTGGCTTTACTTTGAGGAGGCATCCCTTCTTCAGTTGTATTTTGAATGCCTTCCAATGTGAGGGGCTCATCTTCCAGCACTATAAAATGGTTCAGGGCTATTTGTGAAGATTTCCAGTAATATATCAGACAGTGTTTCACTACTATTCATAAGATTTTCACTGGCCAATTCTCTATCCTCTTCCTTCTTCTGACTCTGTCCTAGTCTGTGAGCTCTGCTGAAACCTGTCCACCAAAGGTAATCCTGATGGCATTTGAAACACTGATGGCATAGCCTCCAGCCTCAAAGCAAGATGTAAGCCACCATAGTAGGAGAATCTGACAGACAAGTTTCTCTCACCTATCTTTCTACACTACTCTGCTCATTTCCTGGTCTCCCCTGCCCTGCTCAGTTATCCAGTCTGGCCTCAAGGAAAACACCCACCTTCCGCTGGTCCAGGGGCTGGCTTACTGTAGACTGCACCCAGAGTGGCTCCCCGCATACAAACAACTGCCTTCCATGGTCCATAGGTGACCTTAGGGTTTTATTTTTGTTTCACAGAGGAAAAGGACTGCTCAGTCTGAGGCACCTTTTGTCATGTGAATGTTTAGCACACATCGACTTTTATGCTTGCCTTATATATCAATTCCTATTACTCACAATTTGCCTCCAAAAAATCTGTTCAAAACCTGTATTTACAAATTGTATCTGACATTTTGCAAGGGATTTATGTATTTCCTGTCAAATCAGTGAAGACTAGAAAAGAAGGAGAATCAGATATATATACTATGTCTGTTGTTTTAGACAAAAGTCCAGTAAAGAACAGTTAACAAGTGCTTCAAAATCATTGTCATTAAAAAAAAACAGGGGAGGGGCAAGATGGCAGACTAGGCAGAAAGACAGCACAGACCCTCTTCAACAAAGAAAAGGGAAACCAATTAACACAGACACAGAAGATAATCCTGGACCCCTGGGCCTTGAAGG
>NW_006922424.1:36068-37044 GCF_000298275.1 Orycteropus afer afer
CAGCACTATTTACAATAGCCAAAAGATGGAAACAACCTAGATGTCCATCGACTGAGGAATAGATAACCAATCTATGGTACATAAACACAATGGAATACTATGCAATGCTAAAGAATAATGTAGAATCTGCAAAACACTGCATAACATGGATGAACTCGGAGGACATTGTGCTGAGTGAAATAAGTCAATCACAAAAGGACAAATATTGTACTAGTCCATTATTGTAAAATTTAAGGAAAGGTTTATGTATAGAAGGACCTTTTCTTTGTTGGTTACCAGTGGTGGGAGGGGAGTGGAACGAAGGCTGTTAGATAGATAGAGATAAGTATTGATTTGGGTGAAGAGAAAGGCAATGTACCAAATGTGAGTGACCAATATGACACCACTGAGGATGAGAAAGACATAGAGAGATACATGGGAGGTACAGAGAACAAATATGAACCCTTTTGCACATACAGTACTGTGTTGTCAGTGAAGGCAAACATGGGTATATGGGTGGATAGATGGTTGGACAGGCTTAATGATTAGGTATGTCTATGAAATGGGGAGTGTATCCAAGAACATATATAGGGTTGGCAGACAATGGTCCCAAAAATTTATGTGAATGATCAGAATTCCCATGTGTATAGGAGACCTGACTATGGGCAAGTTTGTGGTCACTGCTTGGTCACAACAGCTACACAGAGGGACCGAGTAGTTGAACCTGCAGGCTTGGGACCATAGTCACAGGGGACACCAAGCTCAATTGGCATAACATATTATACAAAACATGTTCCACCTCCTACTTTGGTGAGTAGTGACTGGGATCTTAAAAGCTAGCCAGCTGCCATCTAGATGCAACGATGGGTCTCTCCTCCTCCAGGACAAAGAAGAATGAAGAAAACCAAAATTCATGGCAACAATTAGTCCTAGTGACTGGTACACCATCCTATCTACAGTGTATACAACTATGAGACCAGAAGAACTAGATGGTGCC
>NW_006922424.1:37972-51457 GCF_000298275.1 Orycteropus afer afer
CAAAAAAAAAAATATATATATATATTGAAAGACAGCTACCTGGCCAACTAACTGGAAGAGATACATATTTATGCCCATCCCAAAGAAAGGTGATCCAACAGAATGCAGAAATTATCATAAAAATATCATTAATATCACACACAAGTAAAATTTTGCAAAGGGTAATTGAAAAATGATTGTAGCAGTACATCATCAACAGAGAACTGCTAGAAATTAAAGCCAGATTTGGATGAGCCAGATTCCTCATTCATGGAATGACTAATATCATTGCTAATGTCAGATGGATCTTTACTGACAGCAGGGAATACCAAAAAGATGTTTACTTGTGCTTTATTTGCTATATAAAATTATGTGTGGATTATAACAAATTATAGATAACATTACAAAGAATAGGAATTCCAAACCACTTAATCGTGCTGATGCCTAACCTGTACATAGAAGAGGCAGAATAAGAGCATACTGATTGGATTAAAATCAGGAAAGGAATGTGTCAGTGCTGAATTTTTACACCATACTTGTTCAGTCTGTATGTTGTTATTGTTGTTGTTAGGTGCCGTCAAGTCAACTCCAATTCTCAATGACCCTGTGTCCAACAGAACAAAACATTGCCCAGTATTGCACCATCCTCACAGTCTTTGCTATGCTTGAGCCCATTGTTGCAACCACTGTGTCAATTCATCTAGTTGAAGGTCTTCCGCTTTTTTGCTGATCCTCTGCTTTACCTAGCATGATATTCTTCTCCAAGGACTGGTCCCTTCTGATAATATTACATTATTATCATTGAGATAAGTTATGAGAGATGATGTCTGGCCTTCTCTGAATGAAGAAAAGATTGAAGTTGTCAGAGATTTTGTTTTCCTTGGATCCATAATCAACATGGAAGTAGCAGTGAAGAAAACAAACAAAGTATTGGATTTGGAAAATCTGCTGCAAAGGACCTCACTAAAGTGTTAACAAACAAAAATGACAATTTGAAGACTTAGTTGCACCTGATCCAAGCCATGGTATTTTCAATCACCTCATCTGCATGTGAAAACTGCACAAGAAAAAGGAAGATGCAAGAAGAATTGATGGATTTGAGTTATAGTAGGAGCTCTGGTAGCATAGTGCCTAACACACTTGACTGCTAACCAGAAGTCTGCGGTTCAAATCTACCAGCCACTCCTCGGAAGGAAGGTTGGGCAATCTACTTCAGTAGTGATACTGCCTTGGCAACCCAAGGAGGGGTCGCTATGAGTCAGATTCGACTCAATAGCACATAACAACAACAACATTGGTGAAGAATATTGAATTAGCTAAGAGAAGCAGGAGCAAATCTGTCTTGGAAGAAATATAGCAAAATGCTGTAGAAGCAAGGGTGATGAGATTTCCTTGCATGCATTTTGGATATATTATCAGGCAGGACCACTCTCTGGAGAAGGACATCATGCTTGGAAAATAGAGGCTATAGGATAAAAAAAAAAAAGACCTTCAATGAGATGAATTGACATATTGGCTGCAACAATGGTCTCATACATAGATTTTAGGGTGGTGCAGGACTAGTCTGTGTTTGCTTCTATTGTGCATAGGATCATTATGAGTTGGAACTGACTTGATTGCACCTAACAACAACAACAACAAACAAATTCTGATAAGTGATGAACAGTTAGACTGAAGGAATTCTTAGATGTCATTAGCCAGATAATGCCAGCAAACAATTTACAATTAAAGTGTCAACTTTTTGACATGCTTACTGATTTTGAACGTCCATTAGTGTTCTTTGAAGTAAATTACTGAAAGATTTTCAAACTTACTTTTTGAATTAAAATGTAGAAAATGCTTAGCTCAGTGGGTAAAATACAGCAAGAGTCAATAAATATTCTCTCTTTTCATATATGCTTAAAAATCATATAGTTGTCTTTGGATTTAGCAACAATTATTGCTTTCCTAGCATCCTCAGTTATACGCACTGATATTTTCATATTGTATAGCTTATCTTTAAAATTTTTGAAGCCATATTTGGTGATACTTTGCAATGTTTTAATTATTAAAAAATGATATATGTGGTCATAAAAGATTTTATCCTTGGTAGAGGTATTCCTTCTGAAGTTAGAGACCTTCCATCACAAGCATTACCCAAGAAAAACATTAGACTTAGTGACTTTTAAGATAGCAATCTAACTATGAAATATATTGTTTGGAAAACATTATAGGAATGTTAATAATTAGTTTTGTTATGCCTAAAAATATGTAAATTTTAAATTTTATTAAAAAGTAAATACAATTACTTATTTGAGTTATTAGGTTATTCTTCTACTTGTTGAAATTTTGTTTATTGATGACTAAATTATATGAAAATAGCTCTTCCTTTAGAATTCTTAAAGGCATTGATTTCATAGTACTCTCTCTCTATAGAAACAATAAAACAAAACCCACTGCCGTGAAGTTGATTCCAGCTCATAGCAACCCTCATTGGATTTCCAAGATTGGGTTTCCAATCTTTATGGGAGTGGATTGCCTCATCTTCCTCCTGCAGAGAAGCTGGTGGTTTTGAACTGCTAACCTTGTTGTTAGCAGCCAAATGCCTTACTCACTACAGGACCAGAACTCCTTCTCTATATGTATACATAACTTATATTTGAATATTATTTGGATCAAGGAGATATTCAGTAATTTTATTAATCTCAATACAATTTGAAGACATAAGATATGTATTTCAGGACTCTAAATTCTCTATAACCTAAAACCTCAAATAGATGCCAAATTTTAAACACAAAAGTAAACATGTTGTTGTTTGATGCCATCAAGTTGGCTCTGACTCATAGTGACCCTATGTACAACAGAATGAAACACTGCCCTGTCCTGCACCAGCCTCACACACAATTCTTGCTATACCTGATCTCATCATTGCAGCTACTGTGTCAATCCATCTCATTGAGGGACTTCCCCTATTTCGTTGACCCTTCACTTTACCAAGCATGATATCTTTCTCCAGGGAGTGGTACCTTCTGAAAATGTGACCGAGGTAGGTCAGACAAACTCTAGCCATTCTTGCTTCCAAGGAACATTCTGACTGCCTTTCTTCTAGGACAGATTTGTTCATTCTTTTGGCAGTCCATGGTACTTTCAGTATTCTTCAACAACACCACAACTCCAAGGCATCATCTCTTCTTTGGTCTTCCTTATTCATTGTCCTGTTCTCACATTAATATGAGGCTTTTGAAAATACCATGGCTTGGGTTAGACACACCTTAGTCTTCAAAGAGACATCTTTACTCTTCAGCACTTTAAAGATATCTTTTTGAATAGATTTTCCCACTGTAATATATCATCTTATGTCTTGATTGTTTCTTCCATTGGTATTGATTGTGGAACCAATTAATATGGAATCTTTGACAACTTCAATCTTTTCTCCATTTATTGTGAAGTTGCTTATTGTTCCAGTTATGAGGATTTTCATTTTCTTTGTGTTGAAATGTAATCAATATGGCAGACTGTAGTCTTTAATCTTCATCAGTAAGTGCTTCAAGTCATCCTCACATAAATTAAGTCATAAAAAATGTTTGGTCATATTTTTAGGAATGATAAACATGAATCATAGAATAAAATATGTAGACTGTATCACTTAGATATATTATCTAGGTAAGCAACATAAAATTAAACAATTCATTTTATTTTTGAACATATAATGTTTCTATGTTATTTTGAATTATGTATTTTTTTGCAATAGAAATTTTAACATTTTCTCATATGTCAAATATTGCAATATATATCTAATAAAACTTTTGTTCATTTTGATAATGTGCCTGTTTTTATTGTTGTTAATTGCTGCTGAATTGGCTCCAACTCATGGTAAACCAATGTATAGCAAAAAGAAATATTTATGACCAAGTAGGATTCATATCAGACATGCAAAGATGGTTCAACATTAGAAAAAAGGAAATGGACCACATGATCAATTGACACAGAAAAACATTTGACAAAATCCAACACCCATTCTTGATGAAAAAGCTCAGCAAAATAGGAATAGAAGAGAAATTCACAAATGTAATGAAGGACATAGATGTAAAATCAATGGCTAATATTATTCTCAGGGGAGAAAAATTTAGAAATTCCCCTGGCAAACAGGAGCCTGACAAGGATGCCCTTTATCAGCACTTCTATTCAGTATTGTACTAAAATTCTTAACCAGAGCAGTAAGCCAAGAAAGGGAAATAAAAGTCATCCAAATTCTCAAAGGAGAAGTAAAACTATCTCTATGTGAAGATGATATGATCTTATACATAGAAAATCCTAGAGACTCTAAAAGAAAACTACCAGACTTAATAAAAGGCTTTAGCAAAATGGCAAGATGAACAGACAAAAATCCATCAGTTTCCTCTACATTAACAAAGAGAACTTTGAAAAGAAATCAGGAAATAACCATTTTTGATAGCTGCTTAAAAGGTGACGTACTTAGGATAAACTCTAACCAAAGACACAACAGATACAAACAAAACTACAAAACATTACTACAAAAAAACAAAAGAGACCTACATAAATGGAATAATATAACATGGTCATAGATAGGAAGACTTAACATTGTGAAAATGTCATTATTACCCAAAAGCCACCTATAGAAATAATGCGATCCTGATCCAGATCCCATCATCATTCTTAAAGAGATGGAAAAACCAATTATCAACATTATATGGAAAGGAAAGAGACCCTGGATAAGCGGAAGAGTACTAAAGAAAAACAAAGTAGGTAGTTTCATACTCCCCAACTTCAAAATCTACTATACAGCCACAGCAGTCAAAACCACTTGGTATTGGTACAATGACAGACACATAGAACAATGGAACAGAATTGAGAACCTAAAAGTAAATACATCCACCTCTGGTAAGCTGATCTCTGATAAAAGGCCAAAACTCATTAAATGGGCAAGAGAAAATCTCTGGCAAAACTGGACATCGATTTTCAGAAAAATGAAACAGGAACCTGTATCTCAAACCATATACAAAAACTAACTCAAGATGGATCAAAGGTCTAAATGTCAAACCCCAAACCATAAAGATAATCAAAGAAAAAAAATAGGTATCAAACATAACCAAAAATGCACAATTAGTGGAAAATAAACTAGATAACTGCAACTTCCTAAAAATTAAACATTTATATGCATTAAAATACTTTGTCAAAGTATAAAGAGAGAACCTACAGACAGAGAAGAAATTGTTGACAATGTTATATTGGACAATGGACTGATGTCCAAAATTTATAGAAAACTGCAACACTGCAACAACAAAAAAAGACAAGCAATCCATTAAAAAATGGACAGAGGACAAGAACAAACACTTCACCAAAGAAGACATTCAGGTGGGTAACAAGCAAATGAAGAAACACTCATGATCATTAGCTCTTAAAAAGATGCAAAACACCAGAGATATTTCACCCAAGCATTAATAGCAAATTTCAAAAAACAAAAAACAGAAAACAGCAAATGTGTGGAGACACTGGAATGCTCATACACTGCTGGTGGTATTGTAAAACAGTGCAACCACTGTAGAAAGTGGCATGATACTTCCTTAAGAAGATGGCATTAGAAATACCATCTGATCCAGCAATCCCACTACTAGGTATAAATCCTAGAGAAATAAGAGTCATGACAAAAAGAGATATATACACACCTATGTTCATTATAGCATTACACACAGTAGCCAAAAGATGGAAACAACATAAATGCCCATCGGTGGATGAATGGATAAACAAACTATGGTCCATACACACAATGGAATACTATGCAATGCAGAAGAGTAACAGCGAATCTACAAAACACCTCATAACATGAATGTACCTAGAGAACATTATGCTGAGTGAAATTAGTCAATCACAAAAGGTCAGTTATTATATAAGACCACTATCGTAAAAAGTTAAGAAATGGTTTACTCATAGTAAGAATTGTTCTTTGAAGTTTACCAGGGGTGTGAGGGATGTAAAAATAACTAACTGAGAGTAGACATATATTAACTTCGTTGAAGGAAAAGGCAATATTCAACACAGGGTAGATCAGCACAAATTGACCGAGCAATGGAAGATATATGAGGAAGTAAAAGAGTTAAAGGCAACAAAGTGAATACTATTACATATTCAATCCTGCAATAATAGTAATAACAATATTTTATGAATGGATATATAGATAGATAGACAATCTGAACAGGGGTGAGAAGGTGAATGGGACTACACCCAGAAATACACACATAGGTTTGACAGAGACTATCTCTACCTATGTATTTATATGTGCTATAAATATATCCATAAATGTAGCAGAGCACACAGAGGATAAAGTTAGGAAAACATCTTAATCATTATCAAGCACCTGGAGGGAGGGAGTCACTGAGTATGCAGGTTCAGGACCATAGTTTCTGGGGACACTAAGGTCAATTGGCATAACATAGTCCACAAAGACTATGTTCTACATCTACTTGGTGAGTAGTGACTAGGATCACAGTAACAGGTCCCAGAAAGAGTTGGAGATAATATGGAACAGAACTGAAAATATTGGGGGGGGGGAAAGCAGGCTTACTGGTCAGATGAAGACTGGTGGAACTCCTGAGACTATGGCCCTCAGACACTATTTAATCTAAGCACTGACCTTAATGCCTGTGACTCAACTATCAGTCAAACCCTAGATCTACCTTTAAAGTGAGCAATAAAACCAGTACTTTTTAGAACAATCAAGCGTATAAGACTAAGACGACAGCCTTTGCCCAGGGATAGAACTAGGAAGGAGTGAGTGGAAGGAAGGATGAAGGAGAGGGGGAGGCAGGGGAGGTAGTGTGAAGAATGCTGTTGCAGTGAGAGGATTGCATTAAATGTCACAAAACAAAATGTGTATGGATTGTTGAATGGAAAACCAATTTGTTCTGTAAATTTTCATCCAAATTATAATTTTAAAAAAGAAAGGAATATTTATTGGTCCTGTGCTCTCTTCATGGTCACTGGTATGTTTGAGTCTATTGTATCTATCCAGCTTACTGAAACTTTTATTGTCTTTACTGGCTCTCCACTTTAGCAAACAAGATGTTTTTCTTTAGTGATCAATTCCTCTTGACAAAGAGTCTGAAGTAAGTGAGTCTAAGTCTCA
Organism: Orycteropus afer afer; assembly: GCF_000298275.1. Classification (NCBI taxonomy): domain Eukaryota; kingdom Metazoa; phylum Chordata; class Mammalia; order Tubulidentata; family Orycteropodidae; genus Orycteropus; species Orycteropus afer. The sequence continues at coordinate 45,075 of NW_006922424.1, forward strand.
GCAATATTCTGTAAACCATAGATTTTTTTATTGGCTTATTTTTGGAAGTAGATCATCAGGACTTTAGGCCTAGGCTGGAAGCTTTGCTGAAAGCTGTCCATCATAGGGGACCCTGCTGGTATTCCTTCCTGCATCATGGAAAAGCAATACACATGCCACAGCAGTACAACAAACTGACAGGTAATGGATGTCCATATTAATATTCTAAATTTTGTTTCATCATATAAATAAGGACTTTAAGGTGTAGATCGACAATTTTAGTATGACATTGAAGAACAAACAAAGAAATACAGAATGCTATGAATTTTATCCTTTTCAATCATAGATGTATTAGTTTTCCATTGCTGCCCTAACAAATAAATGAGGCCATATCAGTGCAAGGTGTGTCCTAAACTGAATTACTTCTGAGTTACAAGAAAAGCAAATTGGATACAGTGGAAACTTACTGGGAAAGACAGAGGCTATGGCAGGATCCAGAAGAAACCAAAGAATGACCAGAAAAATTAACAAGGAAGGAATGACTAAGACTCTGATTTGGAGTTTAGCCTTCCAGACTGATAAAATAATGCTTGATTTTTAAAGATAGCCTTTTGTGATACTTGTGTTACGATAGCACTAAGAAACTAAGGCAGCATCTGTCTGCCTTCTTAATCAATGTCTTTCAGAATTCTTAGTTCATCCAATGACAAATTTTCATCTTTTCTGTATTTTAATTGGTTTTGTGATAATATGTTATGTGCCAATAACAAATTTATAATTTATGATAGGAGTAATTCTGTTTCTGCTGTTCTTTTGCATTCTTTTGGACCTAGTAATTCCTTTCTCTTTAGAAAGACACACACACACACACACACACTCACATTCATTAGACTTACCAGAGCTGCCTGAGTTGAATATGTTTACATAAACCATTGGGCCTCACCACTAAAATATTTACAGTTAAATTAAGTCAATATCATTGGACATCTTTCCTTTTCTATTGTCAATAGTTGCCCCCCCCCAGCTGTTTTAGAATTACCATGCTTTTGGATATACAAGTCTTTTGAAAACTGTTCAAAGAGCCTATAGAACTTCTTTCAATTTCATTTAACTATTGCATGGCTTAAAAACATTTTCTACTCTAGAATGCAGTTTTATAGACTATCCTTCAAAGGAGATGGATACTTAATCCAGCTGAAAAGAAACCCTGATTCTAAATTGATCGATCCCCTCAACTATATGACCATTGCGTGTGCTTAATCTACTGAAAAATGTGCTTGGGAAATTTCTCCTGGTTGCCTTTATATATTATCTTCAGAGTCTTAGTATTACTAATTTATTTGTTTTCTCTAAAACTCTTCTGGTGAATTGACTGGTTTTTGTAATACATTTTCTATGATAAATGAGCATAAAATCACTGGGAATTCTTTTTCCCTAACAAATTCACTGTGTAGGTTTAGGACACACATAAAATTTTACTTAGAGTGGTGTCTTATTTTTTACTTTCATGAGCTAAATTTTCTTTTCTTTGTTTAATCCTTTACATTTGCTCTCATTTTCCTTATCTTACTGGAATTTTTTGAGGTCAAATTTATAAAGCATTCTTCAACAAGAAAGTGCTGTGAAAATTGAATCAATAAATAAATGTGCGTTCAACAACACTTTTTTCTCAGGCTTTATGTGCATTTATTATTATTCATAATTTAACATTTATGAGCATTAGACTCTGCTTGGAGTAGAGAAGTAGATGCTCTCTTTGCCCAGCAGACTTACATCCTCATGGAGCTTTCAATTTTCAAGTCTCAAAAGTTAACCCTCATTATTAGATAAATCAAGAGAGAAAATAAACCATAAAATTTGAACTGATTATTTATCAAAATTTGTTTTTTGTCCATAAAGCCATAACTAATATCTGCATGGAGATTAGAACCTTGCTAAATCACGATTGGCATGTGAGAGTATTAAATAAAATATATGATTTGATATCTGCAGTATAATGTTATAGGCTTGATTCTTCAGTGAATTCATTTAAAACCGGGTTCAAAAAAATAACTCTCTAACCCAATCTCAAGTCATTTGTGATTTTTAAAATTTTCAGATCTTCTTAATCTGTCTCAGTTTCTTCAAACATTGAGGTTCAACTTCAAATGGGATTTGGTATTAATTTTAGTTAAGAAATCTGGTAGCTTCTCTACTTTATTCTGGGACATCCAGATTCTGGAGGCAATCTTACAATCTGAAAGTGCGTGTATGGCTTTTGTAAATTAGGAATAACTTGAACAGAGATCATGATTAGCCAGACCAACAAAGAATGTGCATTATCGAAATGCAAGCTCAACCTCTCACTCTGCATTTTCACCCTTGCCCAAGCTGGAACTATACTCTCGGTTCAACAAAATTAGGAAATTGAATTGTGAAGATAAAGTAACAGGTGACCTACAGTTCAGCATATTCTTCTATTAGAACATCTTCCTGAAAAATCTGATGAATTGATCCTCCATTTGCATAACTGAAAGCAAAAACATTGAAAAAAAGTAAAAGTGTGGATTTTGGAGCTTTGAACAAACTGTAATTGACCCAATCAGTTTAATTGACATTCTCAAAGTCACATATATAATAATAAAGAAGGATTAGTACTCAGTCCTCTTGAAATTTATTCTTAGTCTCATAATATTTCCAGACTTGTTAGATCTAAATCATTTCTGCAAACCTGGCCTTTGACATGGAAGTGAACTAGACTACTAGTGAACCAGAATGTAAATACATAAAATTACTTCATGAAATTTGATTATAAATTTGAAAGTTGAACAGCTCATCAAGCAAAAGCAAATATATCACTCTGGATATCCTCAGATACAAGTGATATTAATGACTGGTTCATGTCAATGTTTAAGGAATAAGGAAATTTATTATCTCCATCTGGAAAGTCTACAGATAAGCCAGTACATGATGTCAGGATTCTGGACCTCTTGGCTGACATGTTTCTATTATTTTCACTTACTTCCACTTAACTTCAACCTCAGGTTGGTGGAAATTCAGTAGTAACAGTTTTAAGTGTCACATCCAGAAATTCCAATCTCCTGAAACAAAATGGATCAATTATTATTTGTATTTCTTACATAGAGGCAAGGAGTGTTTCTGAGGAGCTTTCTCACAGCAAACTTTTCTTCATTTCTCATTAGCCATGACTAGATCATCTACCACTTGTCTGTCAGTTTGCTGTAGTATGGTGGCTTACTTGTTGCTGTGAGCTGAAAGCTATGCCACCAGTATTTCAAATCCCTCAAGAGTCACCCATCATGGACAAGTTTCAGCAAATCTTCTATATCAACATACACTGGGAAGAAAGTTGAGGCCATCCACTTCTGAAAGAATTGACCACTGAAAAGCATTTGAATAACAGTGAAACACTGAAACATTACTGGAAAACCTTATGAATAACATTGAAACATTCTCTGATCTAGTGCTGGAAGATGAAGCCCTTAGTTTGGAAGGCACTCAAAATATGACTAAGGAAGAGTTGCCTCCTGAAAACAGAGTAGACCTTACTGATGTGGATGGAGTAAAGCTTTCAGGACCTTCATTTGTTGATGGTGCATGACTCAAATGGGAACTACAAGTATTCATTAATAATCAGAATATGGAATGTACAAACTACGGATCTAAGAAAACTGGAAGTTGTCAAAAATGAAATGGAATGCATAAAGATCAATATTCTAGGGACTAGTGAGTTGAAATAGAATGATACAGGCCATTTGGAATCAGAAAATCATATGATCTACTATGATTTGATAGACAATGGCAAATTGAACATGAATGGTATTACATTTTCATCAAAGAGAACATTTCAACATCTATCCTGAAGTACAATGCTGTCAGGGATAGGATAATATCCACATGCCTGCAAGGAAGACCATTTACTACTATATGCAAATTCACGTACTGTTCTGGTTACCTAGTACTGCTCGGAGAGAGATATACCATAAATGTGATGGCTTAAACAGAAGTTTATTCTTACAATTTGGAGGCTTTAAGTCCAAGTTCAAATGCCAAGCTCTAGGGGTGGGTGAAAGCCCCTCAGCCTTGAGCTTCAGCTCTGCCTCCAGCTCCCAGCCCTCTGAAGCTAGAGGCTTTTCTTCATTCAGATAGATGCTGGCTGCTGAGGCTGCCAAGCCCAAGGTTGACAAGTAACAAGGCACAGTCCCGATATTACCAAATCATACAGCAGTTCATTAATTCAAGTCCACTGAAAGTCCCAAGGTTGGCAGAACATGGCAGGCTGCTGAACAATGACATGGCTGCATGCAGGGTTCAAGGTGCCATAAGCTAGAGACCATTCCCAAAGCTGCTTCTTATATATGGGAAGCAGACTACATACCCAAAGCAACTACTCAGCTGCTTGTGGTAGATCCCACCATGGAGTTGATTGCCAGTCTCATCATGGGGAATAACTATAACCAGCTGCCCAGCCACTCAACCATGCCCAGCCAAGTTGACATAAAAACATAACCACCACACACACCAACCACGTAAGCCAATGATGAGCAAATTAAAGATTTTTACAAACTTCTGCAGTCTGAAATAGACCAAACATACATGAAATACATATCAATAATTACTGGTGATTGAAGTACAAAAGTTGGAAGCAAGGAAAAAGCATCAGTAATTAGAAAATATGGTCTTGGTGATATAAATGGTACAGGAGATTGCATGATAGATTTTGCAAGGCAAAAGACTTATTCATTGCTAATATATTTTATTCAACAACATAAAATCGACTATTCATGTGGACCTCACCAGGCACAATACACAGTAATCAAATTGACTACATATGTAGAAAAAGTCATAACAAGGCCAGGAGTTAACTGTAGAACAGAGCATTAATCACTCATATCCAAGTTCAAGTTGAAACTGAAGATATTTAAAACAAGTTCACAAGAGCCAAAATATGACCATAATTGTATCCCATCTGAATTTAGAGACCATCTGAAGAACAGATTTTATGCATTGAACACCAATGACCATAGATGAGTCATACGATGACATCAAGAACATCATATATGAAGAAAGCAAAAGGTCATTAAAAAATACAGTAAAGGAAGAAAGACCAAAATGTATGTCAGAAGAGATTCACATACAAGTAAAATTTTGCTGAATTCAAAAACACTTGCAGTAGTACATTGACAGGGAACTTCCAGAAATTCAAGCTGGATTCCGAAGAGGGTGTGGAATGAGGGATATCATTACTGATGCCAGTTAGATCTCAGCAGGAAGCAAAGAACACCAGAAAGATGTTACCTTTGTTTTATCGACTGTGCAAAGGCATTCAACTATGTGGATAATAACAAATTATGAATAATGTTGCAAAGAACTGCAATTACTGAGCACCTAATTGTTCTCATGAGGAACCTGTAGATAGTCTAAATGGCTGTTGTTTGAACAGGGCAAGGGAATACTGCATGGTTTAAAATCAGGAAAGGTGAACATTAGGGCTGTATCCTTTCACCATAATTATTCAATCCTTATCTGAGCAAATAATCGCAGAAGCTGGACTATATGAAGAGGAATGTGGCTTCAGCATTGGAAGAAGAATAATTAGCAATCTGCAATATGCAAATGACACAACCTTGCCTGTTAAAAGTGAAGATGACTTAAAACACTTAGTGATGAAGATAAAAGACTACAGTCTTCAGAGTGGATGATACCTCAGCATAAAGAAAATGGAAATCCTCACAACTGAACCAATAAACAACATCACAATAAATGGAGAAAATAGAGAAGTTGTCAGAGATTTCATTTTACTTTGATCCACAGTCAACACCTATGCAAGCAGTCAGAAAATCAGACGTTGAATTGCGCAGGGCAAATTTGTTGCAAAAGACCACTTTAAAATGTTAAGAAGCAAAGGTGTCACTTTGAAGCCGAGAGTGTCCCTGAGCCAAGCCCTGGTATATTCTATTGCCTCATATGCATATGAAAGCTGGACAATGAATAAGGAATATTGAAGATTTGATACCCTTGGATTGTGATGTTGGCAAAGGATACTGAAAATACCATCAACTGCCAGAAGGAACAAATCAATCCTGGAAGAGTGCAATTGAAATGCTCCTTGGAAGCAAAAATGTCCAGACTTCGACTCACCTGCTTTGGCCATATTGTCAGAAGAGACCACTCCCTAGAGAAGGATATCATGTTTGGTAAAGTAGAGGGTCAGTGAAGAAAATGGAGACCGTCAACTAGATGGATTGTTATAGTGTTGCAATGGTGGTCTCAAGCATAACAAGGATTGTAAGGATGATGCAGGACAAGGCAGTGTTTCCTTCTGTAGTCCGTAGGGTCACTATGAGTTGAAGCTCACTGGATGGCACTTTAAAAGAGTACCAACATAGTTATAGAAGAAAAAT